>NW_012116710.1:6680843-6681212 GCF_000951035.1 Colobus angolensis palliatus
ATCTCTGTTCCATTGGTCTATATCTCTGTTTTGGTACCAGTACCATGCTGTTTTGGTTACTGTAGCCTTGTAGTATAGTTTGAAGTCAGGTAACGAGATGCCTCCAGCTTTGTTCTTTTTGCTTAGGATTGTCTTGGCAATGCGGGGTCTTTTTTGGTTCCATATGAACTTTAAAGCAGTTTTTCCCAATTCTGTGAAGAAAGTCATTGGTAGCTTAATGGGGATGACATTGAATCTATAAATCAGTTTGGGCAGTATGGCCATTTTCATGATCTTGATTCTTCCTATCCATGAGCATGGAATGTTCTTCCATTTGTTTGTGTCCTCTTTTATTTCACTGAGCAGTGGTTTGTAGTTCTCCTTGAAGAG
>NW_012116710.1:6681777-6685279 GCF_000951035.1 Colobus angolensis palliatus
TTTATTTCACTGAGCAGTGGTTTGTAGTTCTCCTTGAAGAGGTCCTTCACATTCCTTGTAAGTTGGATTCCTAGGTATTTTATTCTCTTTGAAGCCACTGTGAATGAGAGTTCATTCATGATTTGGCTCTCTGTTTGTCTGTTGTTGGTGTATAAGAATGCTTGTGATTTTTGCACGTTGATTTTGTATCCTGAGACTTTGCTGAAGTTGCTTATTAGCTTAAGGAGATTTTTGGCTGAGACGATATGGTTTTCTAAATATACAATCGCGTCATCTTCAAACAGGGACAATTTGAATTCTTCTTTTCCTAATTGAATACCATTTATTTCTTTCTCTTGCCTAATTGCCCTAGCCAGAACTTCCAACACTATGTTGAATAGGAGTGGTGAGAGAGGGCAACCCTGTCTTGTGCAAGGGAATGCTTCCAGTTTTTGCCCATTCAGTATGATATTGGCTGTGGGTTTGTCATAAATAGCTCTTATTATTTTGAGATACATTCCATCAATACCGAATTTATTGAGAGTTTTTAGTATGAGGGGCTGTTGAATTTTGTCGAAGGCCTTTTCTGCATCTATTGAGATAATCATGCTGTTTTTGCCTTTGGTTCGGTTTATATGCTGGATTCTGTTTGCTGATTTGCATATTTTGAAGCAGCCTTGCATCCCAGGGATGAAGCTCACTTGATCATGGTGGATAAGCTTTTTGATAGGCTGCTGGATTCGGTTTGCCAGTATTTTACTGAGGATTTTTGCATCGATGTTGGTCAGGGATATCGGTCTAAAATTCTCTTTCTTTGTTGTGTCTCTGCCAGGCTTTAGTATCAGGATGACGTTGGCCTCCTAAAAAGAGTTAGGAAGGATTCCCTCTTTTTCTATTGATTGGAATAGTTTCAGAAGGAATGGAACCATCTTCTTGTACCTCTGGTAGAATACGGCTGTGAATCCGTCTGGTCCTGAATTTTTTTTGGCTGGTAAGCCATTAATTATTGCCTCAATTTCAGAGCCTGCTATGGGTCTATTCAGGGATTCGACTTCTTCCTGGTTTAGTCTTCGGAGTATGTATGTGTCCAGGAATTTATCCATTTCTTCTAGGTTTTCTAGTTTATTTGCGTAGAAGTGTTTATAGTATTCTCTGATGGCAGTTTGTATTTCTTTGGGATCAGTGGTGATATCCTCTTTATCATTTTTATTGCATCTATTTGATTCTTCTCTCTTTTCTTCTTTATTAGTCTTGCTAGTGGTCTATCAATTTTGTTGATCTTTTCAAAAAAGGGTTTTTTGTGTCTCTGTCTCCTTCAGTTCTGCTCTGATCTTAGTTATTTCTTGCCTTCGGCTAGCTTTTGAATGTGTTTGCTCTTGCTTCTCTAATTCTTTTAATTGTGATGTTGGGGTGTCAATTTTAGATCTTTCCAGCTTTATCTTGTGGGCATTTAGTGCTATAAATTTCCCTCTACACACTGCTTTAAATGTGTCCCAGAGATTCTGGTATGCTGTATCTTTGTTCTCATTGGTTTCAAAGAACATCTTTATTTCTGCCTTCATTTCGTTATGTACCTAGTAGTCATTCAGGAGCAGGCTGTTCAGTTTCCATGTATTTGGGTGGTTTTGGTTGAGTTTCTTAGACCTGACTTCTAGTTTGATTGCACTGTGGTCTGAGAGACAGTTTGTTATAATTTCTGTTGTTTTCCATTTGCTGAGGAGTGCTTTACTTCCAACTATGTAGTCAATTTTGGAATAAGTGCAATGTGGTGCTGAGAAGAATGCATATTCTGTTGATTTGGGGTGGAGAATTCTGTAGATGTCTATTAGGTCTGGTTGGTGCAGAGCTGAGTTCAATTCCTGGATATCCTTGTTAACTTTCTGTGTTGTTGATCTGTCTAATGTTGACAGTGGGAGAACCACTGCTCTCTTCAAAGCTGTCAGACAGGGGCATTTACATCTGCAGAGGTTTCTGCTGCTTCTTGTTTAGCTATCCCCTGTCCCCATAGGTGGAGTCTACAGAGGCAGGTAAGCCTCCTTGAGCTGCGGTGGGCTCCACCCAGTTCGAGCTTCCCAGGGCTTTGTTTACCTACTTAAGCCTCAGCAATGGCGGGCGCCCCTCCCCCAGCCTTGCTGCCGCCTTGCAGTTAGATCTCAGACTGCTGTGCTAGCAAGGAGGGAGGCTCGGTGGGTGTGGGACCCTCCAGGCCAGACGTGGGATATAATCTCCTGGTGTGCCATTTGCTAAGACTCTTGGTAAAGTGCAGTATTAGGGTGGGAGTGATCCGATTTTCCAGATGTTATGTGTCTCAGTTTTCCATGGCTAGGAAAAGGAATTCCCTTCCCCCTTGCTCTTCCCAGGTGAGGCAATGCCTCTCCCTGCTTCAGCTCTCACTCGTTGGGCTGCACCCATTGACCAGCACCGACTGTTCGACATGCCCCAGAGACATGAACCCGGTACCTCAGCTGAACATGCAGAATCACCCATCTTCTGTGTCGCTCACACTGGGAGCTGGAGACTGGAGCTGTTCCTATTCAGCCATCTTGGCCGCCACCAGCCCCCTGCCCAATGCGTGCATTTTTCTAACTTGCATGATATTTTTAAAATGGGAATTCTCAATGCAAGACACCCAACCCTAGAAAATAAAAATTCTCTCTTTCTCTTCCAGAGATTCTGGGGCACCAAAGACCTTGGTCGTCAACAGGACCTGGGGAAAGGTAGAGAGAGTCTCTGAGTCATCCTGACCCTATCCAGGCCCCTTGCCTTTGCCAGGTGAGGGCCATTCACGCTCCATCTCTCACACACCTGGGCTCCATCTACACTCTCTCATTTTTCTCTGGGAGTCCATGTGCAATAAAATCTCAGATACTCACATTCTGGGAGAAAGGTGAGATTCCTAAGTCTAGTCCTTGATTTGTGTGCTACTTAGCTCAAAACCTGCACGAAGACAGGGACAGGTGCAGGTGATCAGAATTCAGCTATAGTGCAGTCTTCACTTGGGGTGGAGCACTCAGGACCCCTCCTCAAGTTCTCTTTGTTATAACAGAAAACATCCTTAAAATCTGTATTAGGAATTTAAAGAAGAAATGAATTCAAATCCCTCTCCCTCCCTCCTCTCTTTCTGTTTTACTCTTCAGTTTTATTGACTGTGAATTTAAACTATTTTGGAAAACTTGATCCAAGTTAACAAAAAAATGTTTATTATGATGAATTCATGATTAAACTAGCACTTATGTAGCCACCACAATTGTAGTCGTGGCCTGTTGCTAACACCCGTTGACTCCTATGTGTTCCTTCCCAACCACATGACCTTCCTGCACCTACTGGCAACCATGTTCCTGCCTTTCTTTTTGGCTTTGCTTTAGTTTTATCACTTGTTGAATTTTGCCTGTAGATGTTTATCTTGGATTTTTTTTTCCTTGGGTCATGCATCTTTTCTAAAACATTTCTGTTTTTAGGATTCATCTATGTTGCCGTGTAGAGCTTCCTTTTCACTGGTCTCCACTCTGGAGTTTTATAAATT
>NW_012116710.1:6690049-6690358 GCF_000951035.1 Colobus angolensis palliatus
TGTTTCCTCTCATTTCTCCAGTGAGGCTCTATCACTTCGTGTCACATGGGCCATGGTTGCTCAGCCTCCCCGCTATGCTGGAAGATCTCCAAGGCCGGGGACTTATTTCATAAACTTGAATCCCTGCATCTTGCACAGGGCCAGCCACGGGGTCAGTGCTCAACAATGTTCACTGAATGCATACATTTCAGTTACACAAACTATGACTGTTGCTTACTGCTGGTGACCCAGTTTCTCTCTGGCATTGCTCAGATCCAAACTGGTGGCGGCAAGGAAGGAAACTCAAGTGTTCTCAGAGAGGTGGGACTG
>NW_012116710.1:6696128-6712315 GCF_000951035.1 Colobus angolensis palliatus
AATCCAAAAACTAGCCAGGAGTGGTGGCACATGCCTGTAATCCCAGCTACTCGGGAACCCCAGGTAGGAGAATCACTTGAGCCTGGGAGGTGGAGTTTGTAGTGAGCCAAGATTGCACCACTGCACTCCAGACTGGGAAACAGAGCGAGACTCCATCTCAAAAAAAAAAAAAATTACAGCAGGCTTGAAGGCCTGGGCTTCAGTGATTCTCTTGCATCTGCCCCCAAGCAGCTGGAACTACAGGCATGCAACACCAGTTTCAATAAATTTTCAAATTTTTGGAAAGATGAAACCTTGCTATGTCTCCCCAACTGGTCTACTAGTCCTGGCCTGACATGGTCCTTTCAATTCGGCCACCCAAAGTGCTGGGATTACAGGCCTCAGCAAACATCTTGATGACTGTCGACTGTAGGTTCTGCCTGAACAGAGGCTAAACTTGTACCTTCCTGGTTTTGGATGATTCAGTCTCTTAAATCAAGTCCCTCAATGTCCTTCTCTAGTGAATCAGAATCTGCTCACCATCCTGGCGCTCAATGGGAAGGACAGACTAGGGTGGGAGACAGGGAGAGACCCGAGGCTGGAGGCAGGAGCACGGGGTCACCGTGTGCAGATTCCACCTAAGGAGCCATCAGCCCCACAGTCTGTGTTTCTCACCCCACTCTGCTTGGGAAAAGGCAGCTGAGGATTCATGCATTCTGCTCTCATAAACGCTCAGAGATAAATCCTCAGTAACTCAAGGTCCCTAAGATCCCACCAGTTCTGCCACTGGGATCCACATTGATGCACAAGGGAAGTTGCACACCTGCTTAGTCAGAGGTACTACTATATGGGGAGGAAAGTTCACATGCACAGAAGGCCACATGCATGTTCCCAGTTCAGCACCCAGTCACATCCCAGCACACACAGAGTCACGCAGAGCTACACCACTCACTGGGTCACACACACCTGCTCACTGTGCATATAAAGATGCTCACGCACTGGTCCAGCTGTGCTCACACGCACTCACATCACAGTCATGAAGACAAAGTATAGTTACCTGATTACAATCACTTACACACCCACCCATATCCTGGAGGGTCATACACTTCCCATCTAAAGTCACATCATTTTCAGCAGAGTTCACTGTCATGAGACACCATCACATGCTTCCGGAGGGTTACAATGGTCCAGCATCCACACCCCAGACCCCACAAGCATCTCAGATACCATAGCCCTGGGGTCTCTCTTCCACACACCCACAACTCTCAGTAAAGCATTCATAGTAGAAATGTTCATATATTCATCCCATAAAATCTCCCTCTTCCCTTTTCTGGGTGACCTGAAATTATTGAAGGCTGAGCCTTTTTAACTCACGGATAGCAGTGACATTGTTGTCTCCCTCTGGGTGGCTCTTCTGAACTGTGTCCAGGCTTCTGTGTGAATCTCTTGGAGTTGCGGCATTTAAATGATCCCTGTCAGCCCTGCCCTCTGGCTTCATTCCAGATTCCAAGCCCCTCTCAGAAAGGTTTCCCTATAGGGTAAGGGATGGGGTGTTAGATATAAACTTTGTCACAGTCACACCTGTTTGCAGTCCTGTGTCATTGATGCAGCAGACATGATCATGAGGGAGGTACCAGGGGTAGAAAGGGGTCACCAGGAAAATGCACAGATAAGGAGGATGGCGCGAGGGTGAAGGGTTTGAAGTCCAGCCTCCATGCCTCACATGAAGCCTTTTCTCCACCATGCAGAATCGACCTGAGATGTATGCATTTTCCTAACTTGTGCAATAGGAAACAGGTTGGGCTTCTGGGGAAAGGCGTTGGCCATAGAATGTAATCTGTTTTCTGTGCCAGATTTTCTGGGAAAGCACTGACCTTGATCCTCAGCAGGCCCTGGGGGGAGAAGTGGGTAAAGTCCTTGTGTTCTCCTGAGCCCAACTCAGGCCCCTTGGCTCTGGTGAGTGAGGACTGCTCTCCTGTTTCACACACCTAAGCTTCAGCCACACCCTGTCCTCTCTCTATGGGAGTCTATGTACATAGAAATCTCCGATTCCCTGCTTCTCCTGCACATTCTGGGAGAAAGACGAGATTCTTTTCTTCCTGTTCCTTCCCCACCACGTGACCTTCTTGCCCCCACAGAGCACCCTGCTCCTGTCTTTCCTATTTGCTTTTCTCTGAGTTTCACCACTTTGTTGGATGTTGCTTGTAGATGGTTTTCTTGGAAGACTTCTTCTGGGTGGTGCATCTTTAGTTCACATTTGTGTTTTTAGGATTCATTTATACTGCCGTGTGCAGCTGTAGTTCCTTCATTTTCACTGCTGTACACTCTGAAGTTTTATAAATAGATCAACACATATATACCAGTTTTACTCCTGATGGACATTGGGAGGGTCCCAGCTTGGGGCAATCGTAAACATTACTTTCTCCACAAAATTACCCAGTCTCCTCGTGCTGATCTTTTTTTGTTTTTGTTTTTGTTTTTTTAATGGAAAATCCCAAGGCGTATCATGGACTTCCTGAAATTTAAAGCAAATCACTCCCTTTCTCACTGTGAATACAAGTAATTGTTCATAAGGCAAACAGAGACTTACCGAGAAGGCAAGAACAATGACCCACTGAGGATTAGAATCTTGAGAGCACCTCCGACAGATGGAGCTGACTCAGAGTCCACCCAAAAGCAAACACTCCGGGAGAAAAGACTGGAGTGGACTGGTGTGTCAGGAGGGTTCATCTGAGATCAAGGTCCAGGCTCTGACATGGGGATAGGCTCTGGTGGTGGGCACTGCAGGGGATGGCAATGCAGGTGTCGTAACCCCATCTCTGTAGGGGGGAGAAGAATGAGACCTGCAAGGAAGACCATCAGAGACAGTTGATAGCGTGTGCCGTCAGCAGTGCCCTGATCACCTTGCATCCATCTCCAGCAAGGATTCACACTCAGCAAAGCAAGGACTGCCCTGGACTCTATTGGAGCCTGCAGCTTCTCCTCTGTGAAATGGCTTTTTTCCTTTCTCAGTCTGCAGGGAGGATGGGAGCAGGGCGTGGTCCTCCATGAGCACTCTTGACATGAACGAGTTAGCTTTTTCTAAGTCTGGGTCTCAACCTTTCCTGAAACAAAATTGTATATCCCCCACGCCTAACCTGAGAAAGAGAGACAGCGTAGAGGGTTTTGCTTTTGTTTTTCCTGGTTGAGTGAAGGGACCTGTGAGCTTTGGAGTCCAGGTAAGTGAAAGGGAGACCCCAGGAGTGCCCCCTACTCTGTTTTCAGTGTAGAATGTGGCTCCCCCTCAGCCCTGCTCAGCTCAGACACATCCCCTCACACCCTGCTACTCAGTTATTCACATTCCAAATCCCCTCTCTCAGCCCGGAAGCCTACACCCACTCCCTTACCCTTCTCTTTCTATTACAACCTTTCTGACACCCATGGGAAAGTCCTATGGCTCCACCTGAACGAAACAGCCATGAAGTGAAAAATTCTTATTTCATGTCAGTTCACCTAGGACAGGCAGTTGTGTATCTACTCTGAGTGTCTTGCTGTTTTCGTAATAAACAAATGTCTTTTCTGTAACTTCTTTCCATAACACTGATGTGATAGAAACAGAATTTGTAAGATTCCAGCAGTGGGTTATGAAATCATTTATGTCTGCACCATGAATTTCTTGGGAAACCGTACCTGACCTTGTAAGTAGGTGTGCAAAGAAAACATAATCAGATATTTATCTGGCTTAAAAGTTAGACCAGGTTTATAATGAAGTGGAAGTATTGGAGAGTCCTTGGTAGCCTCCCAATTGGCTTCCAATCCATCTGTGGTTATTTGCTAAGTTTCAGGTTGCAGAAGTGGAATAGACACATTCAGCAAATGGAAGAAAGTCACATCAGTTCTCTGACCTGTGCAGGGAGAGCTGTGACGATAGGAAAGGCCAATGGAAACCACTGGAGCTGCCTCTACCGACAAAACTAGTAAAGAAAAAGCAATACCACATTCCTGGAGTGTTTGCAGAAATCAGTGCAACTGTGAAGAACTCGAAAGGTACAGGGCTGGTGATTCCATCACATTCTCATTCACTCACGTATGGGGCCTGTGTAGAAAACAACTGGGCCTTGGAGAATGACCGTGCGTTCTCATCAACTTCAAGAGATGCGAACTTCAATTTCAGTAGCTGTACCAGATGGGAACTGCAAGTGCAGCTGCTGTACCAGGTGTGGTTTATTGCTTGAGCAGATAAACATCCCCAGGTGTATGGTGTGCATCTATCCACCTGGCAATTGAATGTTTTCTTCTTGGCACCTGTCAGTAAAGGCCACCAGAAGCCATTTCTTTCCAGCTGGGAGGATCAGCTGCCTTCACTATCCTATGTCAGAGCATATTCACTCCCATACCCCGTGTCAATTTAGTTCACACGGACCTTGGCCAATTCTTTCTTTTGGAAGATACTGTGCTGGTTCTTTACATTGATGATATTATGCTGATGAGACCTGGTAGTCAGGAGGTGGCCACTACATTAGACATACTGCTAAGAAGTTTGTGTGTTTCTGCCCATGGGAAACAAGTTCCTCCAACATTCAGGGGCTTTCCCACTCAAGGAACTACGCAAGCCTTCAATGAGTGGGACATGTGAAGTTGTCTCTTTCTAGGTGCAGGATGAGTTGTTGCACGAGGCCCCTTGTACCATCAGAAAAGGGGCACCTGCCTAGTAAATCTCGTTCAGTTTTGGAGGCAACACTTGCCTCACCCTGTTACATTACTCTGGCCTATTTACCCAGTATCCTAAAAAGCTGTTAACTTGTGTGGGGGCCAGCACAAGAGAAGGGTCAACAGCAGACCCAGGCTGCATGCGTCTATCTCTGGGTAGGCACTCAGGAGTTGTAGTCCTGCTTGAAGTGTCAGTGGCAGGTAGTGTTGCTCTTGCAAAATTTAGCAGGAGTGCACAGGTGAACACAGCATACACCCTGAAGATGTGGAGCAAAACCATGCCATCCTTTGTGAGTAAGTTTTCTGCTTTCAAGTAAAAGCCTTTGTCTTGCTATCTGGCCTAATTAGAGAGTGAATGCTTAACCAGGAACATCAAATTATATTGCAATTTAATTGCCTATCAAGAACTGGTTGTTATCTGACCCACCCAGTCAAAAGGTTGTTCATACACAGCCTCACTCCGTTATCAACTAGAAATGGTCCATGTGAGATGAGGCTTAAGCAGTCTCTGAAGGCACGAGAAAGCTGAAGGAGGAAGGATTCAAATGTCCATGGCCCCTATTCCTGCCCCATTACCTTCTCTCCCTAACCTGCACCTAGAGCCTCAAGGGAGTCTAGCTATTTCACTTAGCACGTTTTAAAGATTCATTCATGTGATAGCAACTATGGGAATGTTATCCACTTTTAAGGCTAATAATCTTCCGTTAGATATATATCAGTAGATGGACATTTGGGCTGTTTCCATCACTTGCCTGTACGAATAATGCTGCTACAAACATTCCTGAACAAATATCTGTGTGGGTCTCTTTCTTCAATTCTTTAGCATATATGTCTGGAAGTGATATCGCTGGGTCATATGGTAACCATGTTGAGCAACGGCCTCAGCCTATCAAGTAGCTGGGATTACAGGCATGAGCCACCATGCCCAGCTAATTGTTTTTGTATTTTTAGTAGAGGTGAGGATCTGCTATATTGCCAGACTGATATTAAACTCCTGGCCTCAAGTGATGCACCTACCTTGCTCTCCCAAAGTGCTGGGATCACTTTGGGATCACTTTGTGATTATGTGCTTTTAAGGTCATATCCGAAAAACCACTGCCAAATTCCATGTTATGAAAATATTCATCTTTGTTTTTTCTAAGAACGTTATTGTTATTGATCTTAAATGTATTCTTTGATAAAGTTTGTGTTTTTATATATCTTATAGGGTAAGCACCCAACTATATCATTTTGTATGTGTCTATCTAGCTTCCCCAGCATCCTTTTTGGAAAAAACTGTCCCTTCCCAACGAGAAAGTCTTGACCCATTGGGAAATCTCACATGACTGCCTGAGTGAGGTTTTCTGGGCTCTCTACTATATTCCTTTGATCCCTATGTCTGTGCTTAACCCAGCACTGCCCTGTTATGATTACTGTAGCTTTACAAAAGGTTCAAACATTAAACACAACACAATAGACACTTCCAAAGTCATTTGTAGCCTTTACATATTTTGGATTTGGCTCTATTTTCTGTTTTGAAGACCAATATGAACATGATTACTCATCGAGCGTATATCTTGAGAAGTAGCGACTGACAAGCTGTTCTGGCAAAGGTCCGCTAGGAGATAGGAGACACTTCTCAGTACCCAGAAAACACTTGTTGGCGTCCTTCTTCTCATGGCACAACTCTATCTCACACACCCCTTACATTAATTTTTCTCCTGTCACACAGACGCAGCAAGTAAAGCCTTCATTCTATTCTCAGTTTCTCTTGGTTCACTCGCTACAAAAACTTTCAGGTGTTAGGCTAAAAGTGAGTTCCTGGCAGGGTCTGGGCCATCTTGCAGAATTGCTTCTTATGCCATTGAATTCTCTCCTTCCAGTCTGCACCAACACATCACCACTGTCTTCCTCCAGGTCGTGCAGCTGTAACAGTCTGGACGATTGATAACAAAGAGAAGTTTGTTTATTTCATAGTTCTGGAGCTTGGAAGGTTCAGTGTTGGCATCTTGCGAGGGCCGTTGTGCTGCATCATCCCCTAGGAGAGGATCTGCAGGATCCCTAGGAGAAGGAGGAAAGCTAAAAGGAGGGAGATCAAGAGAGCAAGTTGGAGCCAAACTCGCTTTTATAACAAACTTCCTGTTATGATAACCCACTTCCGTGAAAATGACATTAATCTGAATTTAATTCAGAGCTCTCTTGATGGATTCAACCCACATTAGGCCCACAGGTATTGGGGGTTAACTCTTCAACAAATGATCTTTGGGGTCCATATTCCAACCATAGGAAGCACCAAAAGAGATGGGAGGAAATATCCCAGAGATCCAGTAGAAAAAAAAGTGTCCTTAGTTTTTTAGATGATAACTGGACATGTTTGCTCACTCATTCATCTCTGTATCCCCTTCCCACACATATTTTGAGCATCCTTTCTGTGACTGACCCCATGAAATTCACATCATCCAACTCCCATATCAACATTGCTCTCCACACTGCACAGAAATTGACAGTGAATTTTCAGGTCTGTAGACACTTAGTCCTCATTATTTGATTTAATGGCCATTTCTGTTGTCAGAAGGTTATCATGGTGCTTTCCTATTTTGTAACTCCCCAGAGCTGACAGCTATCTACAGAACAAAGTGGAAACCTCCCCTGTGGACAATGCAGGCCTTTCTGGTAGAAATTCTGCTTTTCTGAAATTGAACAATGACTTCTTATCAAAATCAATGTGCAAAAATTACAAGCATTCCTATACACCAATAATAGACAAACAGAGAGCCAAATCATGAGTGAACTCCCATTCACAATTGCTACAAAGAGAATAAAATACCTAGGAATACAACCTACAAAGGATGTGAAGGAATTCTTCAAGGAGAACTACAAACCACTGTTCAAGGAAATAAGAGAAGACACAAACAAATGGAAAAACATTCCATGCTCATTGATGGAAGAATCAATATCATGAAAATGGCCATATTTGCCAAAGTAATTTAGATTCAATATTATCCCCATCAAGCTACCACTGACTTTCTTCACAGAATTAGCAAAACTACTTTATATTTTATATGGAACCAAAAAGCCCGCATAGCCAAGACAATCCTAAGCAAAAAGAACAAAGCTGGAGGCATCCCACTACCTGACTTCAAACTATACTACAACGCTACATAACCAAAACAGCATGGTGCTAGTATCAAAAAAGTTGTATAGACCAAATATACGGAACAGAGGCCTCAGAAATAATGCCACACATCTACAAGCATCTGATCTTTCACAAACCTGACAAAAAGAAGCAATGGGGAAATGATTCTCTATTTAATAAATGATGTTGGAAAAAGCCATACGCAGAAAACTGCAACTGGACCCTTTCCTTACACCTTATACAAAAATGAACTCAAGATGGATTAAAGACTTAAACATGACACCTAAAGCCATAAAAACCTTAGAAGAAAACCTAGGTAATACCATTAAGGACGTAGGCAATGGCAAAGACTTCATGACTAAAATGCCAAAAGTAAGGTCAACAAATCAAAAGCCAAAACCGGCAAATGGAATCTAATTAAACGAAAGAGCTTCTACACAGCAAAAGAAATTATCACCAGAGTGAATAGGCAACCTATAGAATGGGAGAAAATTTTTGCCATCTATCCATCTAACAAAGGGCTAATATCCAGAATCTACAAGGAACTTAAACAAATTTACAAGAGAAAAACAAACAAACCTATCAAAAAGTGGGTGAAGACACTTCTCAAAAGAAGACGTTTATGCAGCCAACAAACATATGAGAAAAAAGCTCATCATCACTGGTCATTAGAGAAATGCAAATCAAAACCACAATGAGATACCATCTCACACCAGTTAGAATGGCAATCATTAAAAAGTCAGGAAACAACAGATGCTGGAGAGGATGTGGAGAAATAGGAACACTTTCACACTGTTGGTGGGAGTATAAATTAGTTGAACCATTGTGGAAGACAGTGTGGTGATTCCTCAAGGATCTAGAACTAGAAATACCATTTGACTCCACAATCTCATTACTAGGTATATACCCAAAGGATTATAAATCATTCTACAATAAAGACACATGCACATGTATACTTATTGCAGCATTATTCACAATAGCAAAAACTTGGAACCAACCCAAATACTCATCAATGAGAGACTGGATTAAGAAAATGTGGCACATATACACCATGGAATACTATGCAGCCATAAAAAAGGATGGGTTCATGTCTTTTGCAGGGACATGGATGAAGCTGGAAACCGTCATTCTCAGCACACTTACACAGGAACAGAAAACCAAACACTGCGTGTTCTTATTCATCAGTGGGAGGTGAACTATGAGAACACATTTACACAGGATGGGGAACATCACACACTGGGGCCTGTCCGGAGGTGAGGGGCAAGGTTAGGGATAGCATTAGGAGAGATACCTAATGTAGATGATGGGTTGATGCGTGCAGCTAACCACCATGGCATGTGTATACCTATGTCACAAACCTACACATTGTGCACATGTATCCCAGAACTTAAGGTATGATAGAAAGAAACATTTTTATATGTGGCATATTTTTTATATGTGGCATATTTCTTCTGTTTTTGATACTGTGTCTAATTTTGATTAATTTTTATTCCCTTGGTATAAATAGAACATATTAGTATTTTAATATTAAGAATACTTGCCAACTTCTATTTACTACACCCAAAAGAATGTTGTGTCTATTCTATGGGAAACGGTAAGGAGACTTATCTGTCGAAGATATAGTTTTTGAGACCTTTCTGTGGAGTGTAAGTCTATATTATGATTGTAGTTTTATGAAACAAGAAACAATGTTTACAGCAGCTTGTTTTTCAGGTAGAAAATTTGGGAACATACTGTAATAACTATTGACTAATCCATGTACGGAAGATCAGAGAACGTTATTTTCTGATCTTCTACTCAGTTGCATAAGAACTCATGTCAGAAAATCAAAAACAATGCAGAAACTTTGGTTTGAAAATCCGAATTGAGTTCCTCTTCCATCTATCATAGAGATTTTGAGCAGTGATTCACTGTGCTGAGAGCACAGCCCCAGTACTTGCACAAATAAAGAGTGTGGGCTGGGGAAATACCTGGAAGGAATCTACAAGTGGTTGATTTTTGTTCTCTTTTCAGACAGGGTCTCATTCTGTTGCCCAGGCTTATGTGCAGTCATTCAATGCTAGCTCACTGTAACCTTGACCTCCTGGGATGTAGCAATTCTCATGCCTCAGCTTCTTGAGTAGCAGGGATGAGGGATGTATTCCATTATGCCTGTCTGATAGTTAAAGTTTTGGCCCAAGATGGGAGGGTAACGTGAGGCCCGGGGTGTGAGACCGGCTGTGCCATCATAGCAAGATCCCGTCTTTACAAAAACTTTACAAGTTGTGGGATAATAAGCATGAGCCAGAAAACCTACCGACTTTGTTGATTAATATCAACTGTAAGTTCTGTTTGAACTGAGGTTAACCTTGTTCTTTCCCAGGCTGGGGTGATTCAGTCTCTGAAACCAGGTCTCCCAATGTCCTTCTCTGGCAAGCCAAGATCTGCCCATCATCCTGGTGCATAAGGGGAAGGACAGGCTGGTGTGGGGGACAGGGGGGCTGAGCCTGGGAGGCGGGAGCTGGTGGCCACTGTATGCAGGCCCCACCTGAAGAGCCCTCACACCCAGAATCTGCCTTCATTTCCCCTACTGTGCTTGGGAAGAGGCAACTGATGATTCACGCATTCTGCTCTCATAAATGCTCAGAGACCAGTCCTTGATAAACCATGGTCTCCAAGATCCCCACTGCTTCTGCCACCCAACACACATACCCATGGTCATACAGAGCCATGCCACTCACTGAGTCACACACCCCTGCTCACTGTGCATATAAAGGTGCTCATGCACTGGTTTGGCTGTGCTCACACAAGCACTCACATCACAGTGATGAAGACAAAGCACAGTCACCCGCCTTACACTCACAACCTGCCCATCCTGGTGGACTGTCCACCTCCCACCTGAAGTCACATCATCCCAGCAGAGATCACTCTCATCAGACATCATCACATGCTCACAGAGGGTTACACTGGTCCAGGGGCCACACCCCACACCCCAAAATCATCTCAAATGCCATAGCCCCAGGGTCTCTCTCTTCCACACACCACAACACTCAGTAAAGCATTCACAATGGAAATGCTCCTATCTTCTTTTCTAAAAAATTTTACTTTACATTCTGGGATACATGTGCAGAGCGTGCAGGTTTGTTACACAGGCATGCATGTGACATGGTGGCTTGCTGCACATATTGACCCATCCTCTAAGTTCCCTCTCCTTGCACCCCCCACCATCCAACAGGCCCTGGTGTGTGTTATTGCCCACCCCCGGGTGTCCATGTGTTCTCATTGTTCAACTCCCACTTACGAGTGAGAACATGTGGTGTTTGGTTTTCTGTTCCTGTATTAGTTTGCTGAGGATCATGGCTTCCAGCTTCACCCATGTCCCAGCAAAGGTCATGTCTCATTCCTTTTTATGGCTGCGTAGTATTCCATGGTGTATATTTGCCACATTTTCTTCATCCAGTCTATTATTGATGGGCATTTGGGTTGGCTCCATGACTTTGCTATTGCAAATAGTGCTGCAATAATCATATGTGTGCATGTGTCTTCACAGTAGAATGATTTATACTCCTTTGAGTGTATACCCAGTGTTGACATTGTTAGGTCAAATGGTATTTCTGGTTCTAGATCCTTGAGGAATTGCCACACTGCCTTCCACAATGGTTGAACTAATTTACATTCCCACCAACAATGTAAAAGCGTTCCTATTCCTCCACAGCCTCATCAACATCTATTGTTTCTTGAGTTTGTAATAATCGTCATTCTGACTGGCATGAGATAGTATCTCATCGTGGTTTTCATTTGCATTTCTCTAATGATCAGTGAGGTTGAGGTTTTTTTCACGTTTGTTGGCCATGTAAATGTCTTCTTTTGAGAAGTGTCTGTTCATATCCTTTGCCCACTTTTTGATGGGATTGTTTGTTTTTTTCCCTCATAAATTTGTTTAAGTTCCTTGTAATTCATGGATACTAGACCTTTGTCAGATGCGTAGATTGCAAAAGCTTTCTCCTATTCTGTAGGTTGCCTTTTCACTCCGATGATAGCTTCTTTTGCTGTGCAGAAGCTCTTTAATGACATTCCATTTGTCAGTTTTGGCTTTTGTTGCAATTGCGTTTGTCATTTTCGTCATGAAATCTTTGCCTATGCCTATTTCCTGAATGCGTTGCTTAGGTTTTCTTCTAGGATTTTTATGTTTGGGGTTTTTATATTTAAGTCTTTAATTTATCTTCAGTTAATTTTTGTAGAAGGTGTAAGGAAGGGGTCTACTTTCAGTTTTCCACATATATCTAGCCAGTTTTCCCAGCACCATTTATTGAATAGGAGATCCTTTGTCCAGGCTGCTGTGCAAATCTCTTGGAGTTGCAGCATTAAAATAGTCCCTGTCAGCTCTGTTCCCTGACTTCATTCCTGACTCCAAAACTCTCCTAGCAAGCTTTTGCTGCAGGATGAGAACAGCCGGGGTGTCAGAAACAGACTCAGACACAAGCACGCCTGTTTTCAGGCCTGTGTCTGTGATGCAGCAGAAATCACAGTGGCAGAGGTACCAGGGGGACAAAGCGGTCACCAGGGAAATGCACAGATAAGAATGATGGAGTGAGGCGTTGTGCAGTCCAGCCTCCATGCGTCTCATGAAGCTGTTTCTCCACTGTGTGGAATCTACCCAGAAAGTGTACATTGTCCTAACTTGTGCAATAGTAAAAAAAAAAAAAAAAAAGTGGGGATTCTGGATTCTGCAGAAAGGCGTTGACCCTACAAGGTAAGCCTTCTCTTTGTCCTCAGAGTTTCTGGGAGATTACCAGCCAGTCCTTACTTTCTTCTGTCCCCTCACAAGGCCCCTTGGCTCTGCCAGGTGTGGGCTGTTCCCTTCTGTCTCTCACACACCTGGGCTCTAGCTGCAGCTTCTCCTTTCTTTTTGGGGGTTCGTGTGAATCAGCATTTCAGAGGCACTGTTTCTCCTGCAGATTCGGGCAGAAAGGTGAGATTCTGAAGTCTGGTCCTGGATTTGCGTGCAAGATCCAGACCTCTGTGAAAAGGGAAACAGTTACAGGTGATAAAACTTCAGCCTTAATGCAGTCTTCTTCACCTGGGGCAGAGGACTCAGGAGCCCTCCTTGAGTTCTCTTTTTGTGATGAGAGGAAGCATCCTTAAAACCTATGTTAGAATTTAATGAAGGAATGTATTAGAATTCCCCTTCTTCTTTCCTTCCTCCCCCTTTTAAAAATTTTGCTCTTCAGTTTTATCATCAGTGAAGATAAACCATTTATGGGAAAATTGATTCTAGTTACCAAAGAACTGTGTATTATGATGAGTAATATTAAACTAGCCCTTGGGTACCCACCCCAATGCTACACACGGCCGGTTGCTAACACCCTTTGGTTCCTATCTGTTTCTTCCCCACCATGCGGTCTTCCTGCCCCCACAGGTGAACATGCTCCTGCCTTTCTTGTCTGCATTCCTTTTAGTTCCACCACTTTGTGGGATGTTCCTTGAAGATGCTTTCTCTCTTACCTTAGGTCTTCTTTTGGGTTGTGCGTGTTTTGTTCACATTTCTGTTTTTAGGATTTATTCGTATTGCTGTGTGGAGCTGTAGTTCCTTCCTTTTCACTGCTGTACACTCTGGAATTTTATGAATATGCCAACACATAGATACCAATTTTACTTCAGATGGACATTGTTGGAGGGGTCAGTTTGATATGATTGCAAATATGGTTTTCTAACCGAAATTGTCCTGGTCTCCTCGAGCTGATTATTTCTTCTTCAGAAAAAAATTTCCACACAGACTCTAGACTCCCTGAAATGTAAATCAAATCTTCATCTTTTTGCCTAACAAGTAGACACAATTATCCAGGACCTCCCACACACAGACTTCCTGGGAAGGCAGAGATCAAGACCCTCTGAGGATTAGAATCTTGAGAGCATCTTGGATGAATGTGGCTTAGCCAGGTTCCACCCAAAAGGAGACACTCCAGGTAAAAATGTCACTCTTGGGAGAGGACTGAAGTGTAAGGAACAGTCTTCTGAGATCAAGGCCCAGTTTCCTACAGGAAAGGGGGCAGTAGTGGGCACTGCAGGGCTGGTAATAGAGGTGCCATACCCCATGTCAGTAGGTGGGGAGTACAGGCTTAAGAAGTGGTCATCAGTGAGAGTGGGCACTGTGTGCCCTGACTAAAGAGTTCGCCTTGCATTCATCTCTGAACAAGGGCTATGATGTGATAGCAAAGACCAGTGGAAGCCATTAGAGCTGCCTCTACCAATAAAAATAGAAAAGCCAAGGCAATACGATGTTTCTGGAGGACCTGGAGAGATTAGTGTAACTGTGAAGGAATTGAAAGATCCAGGGCTGGCAGAAAATTATCGGCTTCTGGAGAATGACAGTGGATTCTCATCAGCTTCATCAGATGGGAACTGCAAATGCAGCAGCTGTACCAGGTGTGGTCTCATTTCTTGAGCAAATTAACACATCCCCTGGTGCATGGTGTGCATCTATCCATCTGGCAAATAGGCGGATTTTTTCTTGGTACCTGTAAGTAAATGCAACCAGAAGCAATTTCCTTCCAAGTGACCGGATTAGCTGCCTTCACCGTCCTAACTCAGATGATATCAACCCCCCAAACCTATGTCCAAATTAGTCCACAGACACTTTGTTCACTTCTTTCTTTCAGAAGACATCACACTGGTCCTTTACATTGATCACATTATGCTGATGAGACCTAGTGATCAGGAGGTGGTCATGCCATTAGACATACTGGTAAGATGTTTGTGTGTGTCAGATTGTGGAAAATAAATCCCACAAAAATTCAGGTGGTTTCCTTTCAGTAAAATTTCCAGGCTACCAGTGACTGCAGCATGCGAAGACGTCCCTTCTCAGGTGCAGGTGGGGTTTTTGCATCAGGTCCCTTCTACCACAAACAAAGACACATGCCTAGTAAGCCTCTTTGGATTTTGGAGGCAACACTTGCCTCACTTGGGTACATTCTGTTGGCCTAATTATCCAGTATCCTAAAAAGCTGTTAATTTTATGTTAGGCCCAGGACAAGAGAAGGCTCTACACCAGAACTAGGCTGCCATGCACTTTTCTCTGGCCTGGGTCTCAGCAGGTGCATTGGTGCTTGAAATGGCAGTGGCAGGTAAAGATGCGCTCAGAAACTTTTGCAGGGGCTTATACATGAATCATAGCACAGACCCTGAAGATTTTAGAGCGAAGCCATGCCATCCTTGTGGATAACTATTGTGCTTTTGAGAAAAAGCCTTTGTCTGTCTACAGGGCCTTAGGAGAGTGAATGCTTAACCATGGCCTCCAATTTGCTATGAGGCCTGGCTGCGGGACAAGAGCCAGGTGTTGTCTCGTGCACCCGGCCAAACTGTTGGGAAAGTACAGCAGCTCTTCATTACCAACCAGAGATGATCTATGCGAGATGAGGCTTAAGCAGGACCTGAAGGCACCAAAAGGATGCAGGATGGAAGGTCCAAATGTTTATAGCCCCACTTCTGCCCCATTACCTTCTCTCTCCAACCTGCACCTGTAGCTTTCTGGGGAGTCAGGCTTATTTCATTTAGTGTGCTTTAAAGACACATTCATGAGTTCTTGTCCTTTGCAGAGACATGGATGAAGCTGGAAACCATCATTCTCAGCAAACTAACACAGGAACAGAAAACCAAACTCCATATGTTTTCACTCATCAGTGGGAGTTGAACAATGAGAACATATGGACACAGGGACAGGAACATCACACCGGGGCCTGTCAGTGAGTAGGGGTCCAGGGCAGGGAGAACATTAAAACAAATACCTAATGCATGCTGGACTGAAAACCTAGATAATGGGCAGATGGGTGCAGCCAACCACCATGGCACATGTATACCTATGCAACAAACCTGCACATTCTGCACATGTATCCCAGAACTAAAAGTAAAATAACAATTAAAAAATAAAAATAAATAAAGGCTCATTCATTCATGGATCACAAGTACCAGATTATCATCCAGTTTTAAAGCTAATCATCTTCCATTGGGTGTACATCCTTAGATGGGCATTTGGGTCCTTTCCGTCTCTTGCTTGTAATCAGTAATGAGCAATGCTGTGAACATTGCTGTACAAACATGTGTACCACTCTCTTCCTTCAATCCTTTAGACGGTTTACCAGCAGTGGTATTTCTGAATCATATGGTAAACTTTTTGGGGAGTTGCCATAATGTTTTCCACAGTAGCCATGCCATTTTCCATGCAGAAATCACCCTTCCTCTGCGTTGCTCACCCTAGGAGCTGGAGGCTGGAGCTGTTCCTCTTCGGCCATCGTGGGTGCCCCCCCGCCCCCCACCGCAATGCATGCATTTTTCTAACTTGTACAATATTTTTTCAATGGGAATTCTCAAGGCAAGACATCCAGCCCTGGAAAAAAGAATTCTCTCTTTCTCTTCCAGAGGTTCTGGG
>NW_012116710.1:6718255-6735774 GCF_000951035.1 Colobus angolensis palliatus
CTGGTCTACTAGTCCTGGCCTGACATGGTCCTTTCAATTCGGCCACCCAAAGTGCTGGGATTACAGGCCTCAGCAAACATCTTGATGACTGTCGACTGTAAGTTCTGCCTGAACAGAGGCTAAACTTGTACCTTCCTGGTTTTGGATGATTCAGTCTCTTAAATCAAGTCCCTCAATGTCCTTCTCTAGTGAATCAGAATCTGCTCACCATCCTGGCGCTCAATGGGAAGGACAGGCTAGGGTGGGAGACAGGGAGAGACCCGAGGCTGGAGGCAGGAGCAGGGGGTCACCGTGTGCAGATTCCACCTAAGGAACCATCAGCCCCACAGTCTGTGTTTCTCACCCCACTCTGCTTGGGAAAAGGCAGCTGAGGATTCATGCATTCTGCTCTCATAAATGCTCAGAGATAAATCCTCAGTAACTCAAGGTCCTCAAGATCCCACCAGTTCTGCCACCGGGATCCACATTGACGCACAAGGGAAGTTGCACACCTGCTTAGTCAGAGGTACTACTATATGGGGAGGAAAGTTCACATGCACAGAAGGCCACATGCATGTTCCCAGTTCAACACCCAGTCACATCCCAGCACACACAGAGTCACCCAGAGCTACACCACTCACTGAGTCACACACACCTGCTCACTGTGCATATAAAGATGCTCACACACTGGTCCGGCTGTGCTCACACACACTCACATCACAGTCATGAAGACAAAGCACAGTCATCTGATTACAATCACTTACACACCCACCCATATCCTGGAGGGTCATACACTTCCCATCTAAAGTCACATCATTTTCAGCAGAGTTCACTGTCATCAGACACCATCACATGCTCCCAGAGGGTTACAATGGTCCAGCATCCACACCCCAGACCCCACAAGCATCTCAGATACCATAGCCCTGGGGTCTCTCTTCCACACACCCACAACTCTCAGTAAAGCATTGACAGTAGAAATTTTCATACTTTCATCTCATAAAATCTCCCTCTTCCCTTTTTTGTGTGACCTGAGATTACTGAAGGCTGTGCCTTTTTAACTCACGGATAGCAGTGACATTGTTGTCTCCCTCTGGGTGGCTCTTCTGTATTGTGTCCAGGCTTCTGTGTGAATCTCTGAGTCGCAGAATTTAAAGGGCCCCTATCAGCTCTGCCCTCTGGCTTCATTCCTGATTCCAAGCCCCTCCCAGGAAGGTTTCCCCACAGAGTGAGAAGGGGTGGGGTGTCAGAAACAGACTCAGTCACAACCACACCTGTTTGGAGGCCTGTGTCTGTGATGCAGCAGAAATGACAGTGAGGGAGGTACTGGGGGAGGAAGGGGTCACCAGGGAAATGCACAGATAAAGATGATGGAGTGAGGATGAGGGGTGTGAATTCCAGCCTCCATGCTTCTCATGAAGCCTTTTCTCCACTGTGCAGAATCTACCAGGAAGGTGTGCATTTTCCTAACCTGTGCAATGGCAAAAACCTGGAGATCCTGGGGGCAAGGCACTCGACCTTGAAAGAAAATCCTCCCCCTTCTTCTCCAGTGGTTCTGGGAGAGCATAGATCTTGATCATTTGCAGGACTTGGGGACAGAAGTAGAGAAAACATTTGTGTCTTCTTTACCCACCCTCAGACCCCTTGGCTCTACCAGTTGAGGGCCACCCCCACTCTGTCTCTCAGACACCTGGGTTTTAGGTATGCCCTCTTATTTCTCTATTATTTTCAAGTGAATCAAAATTTGAGGCTTTTGTTCTCCTGCAGATTCTTGGAGAAAGGTGAGAGTTCTCACTGACAAGTGGGAGCTAAGCTATGAGGATGCATTAGCATTAATATTAGTTGTGCCTGATCCGACAATAAATTCCACTTTCCCTGGTCTAAAACCCTGACATTTCATTTCCAGGCATACACTCCAAATTTCTGCGCATATAAATCAGCACAATCACACAGTTCTTTTGGTACATAAGGTATTTCCTTAAGATTAATTCATAATGTCATCCCACTGCATTCCTTGGGTTTGGACTCTGGGTATGGACATGGAAGAAACGAAAAGGGTTAGAGGTCACAATTAAGGAGCTTTGGAAACCCCATTCTAGGCAACCACCCTCACACCCTGCCCAGAACTGTAGCTGATAAGAAATAATCAGAGAAGGGAAAGAGGAACTGCTTTACCTTGCAACAGATATGCAATAGAATTTTAAGTAATATCCCAGTTATTCATCTGAACTCGAGAAGAAATATCAGTTCAGGGTGTCTGGCCACCTGGTAAGCTGTGCATGAAGATGTGGATGTTATTTCCTTCTCAGGCATTCCAGCAATCCTGTCAGTGATCCACAGAGACTGATCTTTGACTTCCATATCCTCTGCACAATAGCCCATACTTCTGCTGGCTACACCTATTTCTTCAGAAACCCATTGTGCCCTGTGACTTGCTTTCAGTCTTTCTTTTCAACCATGTCTTTCCCAGCACACACTGTTCCCCTGAAAAACTTTAGGTTTTATGTATGAAATTATATAATAGCTGGAATTTTCTTTAAAATAATCTGGGGATGATGGTTCTCTACTTCTGCATACATTTGAAATTTTTTACAAAATAGGACTGTTTGGTTTATTCATGATCATTTGTTTGAGTTCCTTGTAGATTCTGGATATTAGTCCTTTGTTGGATGTACAGGTTGCAAAGATTTTCTGCCACTCTGTGGGTTGTGGGTTTACTCTCCAGATTGTTTCTTCTGCTATGCAGAAGTTTTTTGGTTTAATTAAGTCCCATCTATTTATCTTTTTGCTTTTGTTGCATTTGTTTTAGAGTTATTGATCATGAGGCCTTTGCCTAAGCCAGTGTCTGGAAGGGTTTTTTTGATGTTATCTTCTAGAATTTTTATAGTTTTGGGTCTTAGATTTAAGTCTTCATCCATCTTGAGCTGATTTTTTATATAAGGTGGGAGATGAAGATCCAGTTTCATTCTTCTACATGTGACTTGCCAATTATCCCAGCACCGTTTGTTGAATAGGGAGTCATTTCCCCCACTTTATATTTTTGTTTACTTTGTCAAAGATCAGTTGGCAGTAACTATTTGACTTTATATCTGGGTTTTCTATTCCGTTCTATTGGTCTATTGACTTTTGTACCAGTATCATGCTGTTTTGATGACTATGACCTTATATTAACAGTATGGCTTGAAGTCAGGTAATGTGATGCCTCCACATTTGCTCTTTTTGCTGAGTCTTGCTTTGGTATGTGGGCTCTTTTTGGTTCCATATGAATTTTAGGATTGTTTTTTCTAGTTATGTGAAAAACGGTGGTGGTATTTTGATGGGAATTGCATGGAATTTGTAGATTGCTTTTGGCAGTATGGTCATTTTCACAATGTTGAAATTTCACACTGGATGCTAGAGCATGGGGTGTGCTTCCATTTGTGTCATCTATGATTTCTTTCAGCAGTGTTTTGTAGTTTTCCTCAAAGAGGTCTTTCACCTCCTTGGTTAGGTATATTCCTAAGTATTTTATTTATTTTGTTGCAGCTATTGTAAAAGGGGTCGAGTTCTTGATTTGTTTCTTAGTTTAGTTGCTGTTGATGTATAGCAGAGCTACTAGTTTGTGAACATTAATTTTGTATCCTGAAATTTTGTTGAATTTATTTTTCAGCTCTAGGAGCTGAAGGAGTCTTTAGAATTTTCTAGGTATACAATCTTATCATCAGCAAACAGCGACAGTTTGACTTCGTCTTTACTGATTTGGATGCCCTTTATTTCTTTCTCTTGTCTGATTGCTCTGGCTAGGGCTTCCAGTTCTATGTGAATAGAAGTGGTGAGAGTGGGCATCATTGTCTTGTTCCAGTTCTCAGAGGGAACACTTTCAACTTTTTCCCATTCAGTATTATATTGGCTGTGGGTTTGTCATAGACAGCTTTTACTACTTTAAGTTATGTCCCTTCTATAGCTATTATGCTGAGGTTTGTAATCATAAAGTGGTGCTGGATTTTGTCCAATGCTTTTTCTGCATCTATTGAGATGATAATGTGATATTTTTTTAAAATTCTGTTTACATGGTGTATCACATTTATTGATTTGTGTATGTTAAACCATGATTGCATTTTTTGGCATGCAGGGATACAGTGGGTTTCATCTGATCGTGGTGGATTACCTTTCTGATAAGCTGTTGGATTTGGTTAGCTAGTACTTTGTTGAGAATTTTTGCATGTATATTCATCAGTGATATTGGTCTGTGCTTTTCTTTTTTTGTTATGTCCTTTCTTGGTTTTGGTATTAGGGTGATATTGGCTTCATAGAATGATTTAGGGAGGATTTCCTCTTCATATTGTGGAACAGTGTCAACAGGATTCGTACCGATTCTTCTTTGAATGTCTGATAGAATTCAGCTGTGAATCTGTCTGATCCTGGACTTTTCGGTTGGCAATTTTTTGTAGGATTTCAATCTGGCTGCTTGTTATTGGTCTTTTCAGGGTTTCTAATTCTTCCTGGTTTAATCTAGGAGGGTTGTATATTTCCAGGAATTTATCCATCTCCTCTAGGTTTTCTAGTTTACCCACAGAAAGGTGCTCATGGCAGCCTTGAGTGATTTCTTTGTATTTCTGTGGTACTGGTGATAATATCTCCCATTTTATTTCTAATTGAGCTTATTTGGATCTTCTCTCTTCTTTTTTGGTTATTATAGCTAATGATCCATCAACTTTATTTATCTTTTCAAAGAATCAGCTTTTGGTCTCATTTATCTTTTGTATTTTTTTTGTTTCAATTTCATTTAGTTCTGCTCTGATCTTGGTTATTTCTTTTCTGCTGGGTTTGGCTTTGGTTTGTTCTTCTTTCTCTAGTTCCTTGAGGTGTGACCTTAGATTGTCTATTTGTGCTCCGTCAAACTCTTTGATGCAGGCATTTAAGGCGATGAACTTTCCTCTTAACACTGCCTTTGCTGTATCCCAGAGATTTCTACATGTTTTTGGTAACTTGTGTCACTATTATCATTCCATTCAAAGAATTTTTTATTTTCCCTCTTGATTTCATTCTTGTCCCAGCAATCATTCAGGAGCAGGTTATTTAATTTCTATGTATTTGCATAGTTTTGAGGGCTTCTTTTGGGGTTGATTTTCAACTTAATCCCACTGTGTTCTGAAAGAGTATTTGATAGAATTTCAATTTTCTTAAATTTATTGAGACTTGTTTTGTGGCCTATCATATGATCTATCATGGAGAATGTTTCATCTGCTGACAAATAGAATGTATATTCTGCAGCTGTTGGGTAGAATGTTCAAATATCTGGTATGTCCAAGCTATAGTTCAAATCCATTGTTCTATCAGCCACTGAAAATAGACATAAACGTTTATTATTGCAATAGCAAAATGCTACAAGCTGGGTTGACCCTATAAAATCTTCCTTTTCTGGGAAAAAATCCATTAACAATTTCAAATAACTAAATAAAGGATGGACAGACAGTTAATAAAACTATAACAAGAGAATCTTGCTAGTCATTCTTTCTTCTTCTCTTCCAATCACATTACATCTTCAATCCAGGATATACAGTTTGCTCTTCCTTTAAAACTTATTAATATTCTGACCAATTCTACCAGCTCTGCTTCCATGATGCCAACCAAACAGGATCAAAGGCATCTAATGGTTTTTTCTTAAAGGGAGTAGTTTGACTGCCAGGACCTACCAAGACCAACAACATTAAGAAAACTTCTGAAAATACTGTAAAAGAATTCTCTTTAAATAGTGAAGCAAAAAAAGCCCTTCCATTTGCATAGTTGCTTCAACAAAACTGCAAATTCACCATCAATTAAAACTGTAAATACAGGCAATGAAGGAAAGTCCATCATTTCATCTTCTTATTCTGTTAGCTGTGACTACATTTCTTCGCTTCCTCTTCTCACAAATCTCCTTGAAAGAAGTGCCTATTCCTTAAGTATTACTACTAATAAAATAAAAAACAACAGATGTTGGCATGGATGCAAAGAAAAGGGAATGCTAGTACACTGTTGGTGGGAACATAATTGGTTCTACTTCTAAGGAAAACAGTATGGCGATATCTCCACGAATTAAAAAAAGACCTACTATTTCACCCAGTAATCCTAATACACCCCCAAAAAGAAGTCATTATATGAAAAAACACCTAAACTCTTATGTTTATTGCAGCACTATTCACAATAGGAAAGTCACAGAATCAAAGTAAGTGTCCATCAACAGTTGATTGAATAAAGAAAGTGTGCTATGTATATACCAGGGAACACTAAGTAGTCACAAAAAAAATGAAATTCTGTCCTTTGCAGTAACATGGATGGAGCTGGAGACTATTATCCTATGTGAACTAACTCAGAAGCAGAAAGTCAAATACTGCATGTTCTCACTTACAAGTTGGGAGGTAAACGATGGGTACATATGGACATAAAAATAGAAATAATAGACACTGGGGGCTCCAGAATTGGGCAGAGAGAGGAGGGAGTGAGGGCTGAAAGATTATCTATTGAACATGATGTTCAGTATTTGAGTAATGGGTACACTAGAAGCCCAATCCCTACCATTATGCAATACACTCAGGAGAAAAAAAATGCACATGTGCCCCCAAATCTAAAATTAGAAAAAAAATCTAACCCTTTTTATGCAGGGTTTAAAGGATAAAATGAAGTATAACTATACAAGCTTTCATATAATAATAGATGAAAATGTATATATTGATTACTCAAAAGGAAAAAAGAACTACATAGTCTTACTTTCTTATAATTTCTTCATTAATCTCCCCTCAAACTCAGTCTGAACGGCCTTCTACCCTTCCACCTCATAGAAATGATTCTATAAAAGTCATTAATAGCCTGCGTATTGCTCAACACAATGGTCAGCGCTCAGGCCTCATCTAACTTAACCTGCCAGTTGATTATTCCTTCCTCCTTGATAAACTTTCTTTACTTAGCTACCAGGACACTGAACTCTCTTGGTTTCTTCTCATCTCACTGTTTGCTTCATCTCAGTGTCCCTTACTGCTTCCTCTTTTTCTCCTGACTTCTTTATCTCAGATTGACCCAATGCAGTTTCTCTTCCTTTTTTAGCTGTAATTACACCCTTGGTGATGGCAATCTCTCAGATTTGAAATGTTATCTATCTGTTACAACCCTCCAATATATATCCCCAGTCCAAACCTCTCTACTAAACTCTAAACCCATATATTCAACTCTCCGCACTTGGACATACAAAAGCATCTCAAGTTCAAGATTCCCAAAGCTGAGCTTCTGATATCCTTCCCCCTTAAACGTGTTCTATCCACAGCTTTGCCAATCTCAGTTGATGGCTTATTCAACAGGGCAGTGCCTTGGACCAAATCCTGGTAATTGCTCTCAATTCTTCCCCTTTTATCACACCCCACATCCAATCCACCAGAAAATAGAGTTTGCACTTTTTTAAAAAACATACAAATATTCTGACCAATTCTACCAGATCCACTTCTATGATGCCAAAAACTCAGGATTAAATACATCAAATGGTTGTCTTCAGAGACAGATGTTTGTATGTCAGGACCCATTGAAAAACAAATGCCACTGATGTATTTTTTGGGAGCCAGTGTTTCTTACCTGATGGTTGCTATAAGGACCCTCCTATTATTCTCCACTCCAGGGAACATAATGCAATCAGTGTGTGCGTAAGTAAACCTAAGACACAGTTGAAGATGAAAAGATGATTTTGTTAGTTTGAAAGCCAATTATGAAGGTAGAGGAGCAAGATGGTAGAATAGAAGGCTCCGCTGATCATCCCCCATGGAAGGACAACAGGTTAACAAGGACCTGCCCAGAAAAAACACCTTCATAAGAACCAAAACAACCAGCACTCATAGTACCTGGTTTTAACTTCATATCCCTGAAAGAGGCACTGAAAAGATAGAAAAAACAGCCCTGAATCAGGGGCATCATCTCCGCCCATCCCCACTCCCACCCCACACACTCCTTGACAGCAACAGTGTGGTACAGAGAGCATCTCTGGGCAGTGGTGGAGGGAGAACAGCGATTGTGAGGCAATGGACTTAGTGCTGTCCTGCTAGAGTAGAAAGAAGAACTGGACCAAACTTGGCTGATGCCTGCCCTGGAGGGTAAGCCCCAGTCCAGCAGCATTCACTACAAGTTGACTTAAGGGCTTTTGGGTCCTAACGGTACACCAGTGGTAGACTGGCCGTGCTCCTCATGGCCTGGAGAGGCAATGGCTACAGAATCAGGCTTTTCTGCCTTTCGAAAGGGGACAGAAGAGTGGGAAGGACTGTGTCATGTAGTTTGAGGGCCAGCTCAGCCGCAATAAAATAGAACACTAGGTAGACTTCTAAGGTTATTGAGTCCAGTCCCTGACTCCCAGATGGGACTTCTGGACCCGCCTGGGGCCTGGGAGATCTCCCTGACCTAAAGGGAAAAACACAGGCCTGGCTGGCTTTGCCACCTGCTGATACTAGAGCCCCAGGGCCTTGAGTAAACATAGGCAGCAGCCTGGCAGTGGTTACGGCAGATGTTGGGGGAGACTCAGTGCTGTGCTGCTATCGGGTATGACCTAGCACACTTATAGTGGTGGTAGCCACAGGGGTGTTTGTGATACCCTTCCCCCAGCTCCAGGCAGCTCAGCACGGAGAGATTCTAGTTATTTGGGAGAAATGTAGGGAAGAGAGCAGAGTCTCTGCCTGGTAATCCAGAGAACACTCCTGGATCTTGTCCAAGACCATCAAGGCCATACCTCTAAGAATCTGTAAAACACAAATCTCCTTGAAAGAAGTGCCTATCACTGACATTTGCTGCGGCACTATTCACAATAGCAAAGACTTGGAACCAACCCAAATGTCCGTCAATAATAGACTGGATTAAGAAAATGTGGCACATATACATCATGGAATACTATGAAGCCATAAAAAAGGATGAGTTCATGTCCTTTGCAGGGACCTGGATGAAGCTGGAAACCATCATTCTCAGCAAAGTATCAGAAGAACAGAAAACCAAACACCACATGTTCTCACTCATAAGTGGAAGTTGAACAATGAGAACACATGGACATAGGGAGGGGAACATCACACACTGGTGCCTGTCGGGGAGTGGGGGGCTAGGGGAAGGATAACATTAGGAGAAATACCTAATGTAGGTGATGAGTTGATGGGTGCAGCAAACCACCATGGCATGGGTATACCTATGTAACAAACCTGCACGTTCTGCACATGTACCCCAGAAGTTAAAGTACGATAATAATAAAAAAAAGGAAAGAAGTGCCTATTTCTCAAGTATTATCTTGTTATTGGGCTTGGGGACATCCAATGAAGTAGATACAGCTTAGGTCACCACACCCAAGTCCTTTCAAATATCTGGAAAGCCTTCCCAGGAAGGACAGCTACAAATAAGCAGAGCCAGTGAAGACTACAATAAATACCTAATCTTCCAATACGTACACACCAAATAACATCTACCAGCATTAACATCAACCAGGAAAACATGATCTCACCAGATGAACTAAATAAGGGACCAGGGACCAGTCTTGAAGAAACAGAGATATGTGTCCATTCACACTGAGAATTCAAAATAGCTGTGTTGAGGAAACTCAAAGAAATTCAAGATAACATAAGAGGAATTTGGAATTCTATTAGATGTATTTAACAAAGAGATTGAAATAAAAAGAAAGCCAATTAAACTGCTCCACTGACATGTTTTCAGATGCAAGGTCTGTAAACCACTTTTTTCAATGATTGTATGAAGCAGAAAGTTGATGTCAAGGTAATCAGCAGCGACACCCAGGTACCACATCAAGGGCTTTGAATTAATTTCAGGAGAGTCAATCTCAGTGCAGTCAAGCAAATAACAATAGAGTGAAGCCAACAATCTCACGAATACTTCTGAAAATATTGGGAAAGAATTTTCTTTAAATAGTGAACAACAACAAAAAAAACCTTCCATTTGTGGAGTTACTTTAATAAAACTGCAACCTCGGCATCAATTAAAACTTTAAGGCCAGAGCAACAAAGAAATGTCCATCTCTTGATCTCATTCTTCTGCTAGCTACAGCCCCATTTCTTTGCCTTCTCTTGCCACAAATGTCCCTGAAGGAAGTGCCTAGTCTTTGGGTAATATTAAAAAGTCAAAACACAACAGCTGTTGCTGTGGATGCAGAGAAAAGGGAATGCTTGTACACTCTTCGTGGGAAGGTATATTGGTTCTACCTCGATGGAAGACAGTGTGGAGACATCTCAAGGGATCAAAAATAAAGCTATATTACAACTCAACAATCCCACTATTGAGCACCTCCCCAAAGGAAAAGAAATGATTACATAAAAAAGACACCTGGACTCGTGTGTTTATTACAGCACTATTCACAATAGCAAATTCATGGGACCAACCTAAGTGTCCATCAACACTTGACTGGATAAAGAAAATCTGCTACATATACACCATAGAACACTATGTAGCCATGAAAAGCATGAAATCTTGTCCTTGGCAGAAACATGGATGAAGCTGGAGTCTATTATCCTAAGTGAACTAACTCGGAAGCAGAAAATCAAATACTGCATGTTCTCACTTCCACAAGGAAGGTGAATGATGAGTACACATGAACATTAAAATGGAAATAATAGACACTGGGGACTCCAGGAAGTGCAAAGAGAGGAGGGAGTGAGGATAGAAAGACTGCCTTCTGAACACAATGTTCAGTATTTGGGTGATGGGTACCCCAGAAGCCCAATCCCTGCCATTATGCAGTAAACCCATGTAACAAACATGCACATGTACCCCCTGAATGTAAAAGTTTTGGAATAAAAAAAGAATCTTGACTTTCTTTATGCAGGGTTTAGAGGGTAAAATAATTAAAGCATATGCAAGCTTTCATATAATAATAGATGATAAAATCATATTGATTACTCAAAAGGAAAAAACTGCCTATTCTCACTTTTTTTATATTTTCTTCCTTCATTTCTTTTTAAACTCAGTGTGAAATGACCTTCTCTCTTTCCACTTCATAGAAATGATTTCTGTGAAAGTCATTAATGGCCTGCACATTGCTAAACACAATGGTCAGTTAGCAGTCCTCATCTTACTTAACTTGTCAGTTGATTACTCTTTCCTCCTTGATAAACTTTCTTCACTTAGCCACCAGGATGCTGGAATCTCTTGGTTTCTTGCCCCATCTCAGTGTCCTCTACTGCTTCCTCCTTTTCTCTTGACCTCTTTATCTTGGATTGACCCAATGCTGTTCCCCTTCTCTTTTTTAGCTGCACTTACTCCCTCAATAATCTCAACCTCTCAAGTTTGAAATGTTATCTGTTACAAGCCCCAAATTTACATCCCCAATTTAGACCTCTCTGCTAAAGTCTCAACTCATGTACTAAACTCTCTGCACTTGGTCATACAACAATCATGTCAAATTCAAGATTCCCAAAGCTGATCTCTTGATATCCTTCTCCCTTAAAGGTGTTCCATCCACAGCTTTGCCAAACTCAGTTTATGAATTCTTGGCCCGTCTAGTGTCTTGGGCAAAAATCTTGGTGGTAATTCTCTATTCTCTTTTTATCACATCACACATCCAATTCACCAAGAAATACAGTTTGCTCTTCCTTTAAAACATACCAGTATTCTGACCAATTCTACCATCATCCACTTCCGGGATGCCAACAAAATAGGATTAAATACATCTAACGGCTGTTTTCAGAAAGAGTTGTTTGTTTTCTGGGACCCACTGAAGAAATGCCACTGATGTACCTTCTAGGGGACAGTATTTCCTACATGATTGCTGCTGTAAGGACTCTCCTATTATTCTCCACTCCAGGGACCATCAAACAATTGGTGTGTGCATAAGTAAACCTAAGACACAGGTGGAAATGTAAATATGATTTTGTTAGTTTGAAAGCCAACTACGAAGGCAGAGGAGCAAGATGGTGGAATAGAAGGTTCCACTGATTATCCCCCCTACAAAGATGCCAAGTTAACAAGTATCTAATTTGAAAACAAACAAACCTTCATAAGAACCAGTAATCAGGTGAGCACTTGTAGATTCTGATTTTAACTTTATCTTGCTGAAAGACGGATTGAAGAGAGAAAAAAAACCAGCCCTGAATCTCTGGTACCACCTTCCCCAGGACTCCCTGGCAGCAGCATAGCGGTACAGAGATCTCTGGGAGCTGGGAGAGGAAGAACATAGCACTGGTGAGGCACTGAACTCAGTGCTGTCCTGTTGGAGCAGAAAGGAAAACTGGACCATATTCAGCTGACGCCTGCTCATGGAGGAAGCATTTAAACTAGCGCTAGCCAGAGGGGAATCAGATCTCAGTGATCTTGAACTTGAATGAACCTGAGAATCTCACCACTGACAGCTACAGCATTCTGTGTCTCCAAGGAACCAGGAAAGGCAGTCTAGGCTGTAAGGACTGCACCTCTTAGGCTAGTCCTAGTGCTCAACGAGGGCCAGAAACAGGGGACTTGGAAACAGTGCACATGCCAGAAACAGTGCACATGACATATCAAAACACCAGCTTGGGCAGCCAAGGGAGTACCGGCATCTCCTCCCCTAACTCCAAGCTGCATAGCTCACAGCTCCAAAACATACCCCTTTCTTTCACTTGAGGAGAGGAGAGGGAAGAACGGGGAAGGCTTTGCCTTGCATCTAGGACATCAGCTCAGCCACAGCAGGATAGGGCACTGGTTGGAGGCATGAGGCCCTCTTTCCAGGCCCTAGCTCGCAGATGGCATTTCTAGACACACCCTGTGCCAGAAGGAAACTTGCTGTCTTCAAGGAAAGGACCCATTCCTGGATGCATTCATCACCTGCTAACTGAATAGTTATTTATCACCTTGGACCCTGAATAACATGCAGTGATACCCAGGTACCATGTTGAGGGCCTTGGGTGAGCCTCTGAGACCTGCAGCTTCAGCTGAGACTCAGCACATTCCCATCTGTGGTTGTTATGGGGCAAGGCTCTTGCTTGAGTAAAGCAGAGGGAAAAGTAAAGGGGACTTGGTCTTGCACCTTAGGTACCAGCATGGCCACAGGGAGTAGAGGACCTATCGGGGTCTTGGAGTCACTGACTCCAGGACTTGACTTTTGAACAGCAATTCTGAACCTGCCCTGGGCCAGAGAAGAGCCCACTGCCCTGGAAGGTGAGCCCCAGGCCAGGCAGCATTCACTACAAGCTGACCTAGGAGCTGCTGAGCCCTAAGAGAACATCAGAGGGAGTCTGGCGGTGTTCCTTGTGGCCTGGAGTGGCAGTGGCTATGGGGTGACCACGGCCTTTGGAAAGAGCAGGGAAGAGTGGGAAGGACTATGTCTTGTGGTCTGAGTGCCAGCTCAGCCACAATACAATAGAACACCAGGTAGGCTTATAAGGTTTTTGACTCCAGTCCCTGACTCCTGGATGGCACTTCTGGACCCACCTAGGGCCTGGGGGACTTTGCTACCTGCTTATATTAGAGCCCCAGGTTCTTGAGCAAACATAGGCAGCAGCCAGGCAGTGGTTACAGAAAGCCTTGAGGGAGAACCAGTACTGTGCTGGTTTCAGGTCTGACCCAGAGCAGTCATAGTGGTTGTGGCCACAGTGGTGTTCGTGTCACCTTTCCACAGCTCCAGGCAGCCCAGCACAGAGAGACTCTGTGTTTGGGAGAAATTAAGGGAAGAGAACAAGAGCCTCTGCCTCGTAACTCAAAGAATTCTCCTGGATCTTGTCCAAGACCATCAATGCGGTACCTCTAAGAGTCTGCAAGAAGCATCACGTTACTGGGCTTGGGGTATCCTCTAAAGCAGATACAGCTTAGATCACTACACCTGAGGTCTTTCAAATATCCAGAAAGCCTTCCCAAGAAGAATGGCTACAAATAAGCCCAGACAGTGAAGACTACCACAAATACATAACCCTCCAATGCCTAGACACTGAAGGACATCTATTGGCATCAACACCATCCAGGAAAACATGACCTCACCAGATGAACTAAATAAGGCACCAGGGACCAATCTTGGAGAAATAGAGGGATGTGACCTTTCAGGCAGAGAAAAATAGCTGTGTTGAGGAAACTCAAAGAAATTCAAGATAACACAAAGATGGAATTCAGAATGCTTTCAGAAGTATTTAACAAAGAAATTGAAATAATTAAAAAAAAAGACAGTTAAACCTCTCCACTGACATGTTTCCAGATTTAAGGTCTACAAGCCACTTTTTTCAATTCTTGTCTGAAGCAGAAAGTTGATTTCAGGATATTAGCAAATAAAAATATAGTGAGGCCAACAATCTTTTTTTTTTTTTTTTTGTTTGCGACAGAGTCTCGCTCTATCGCCCAGGCTGGAGTGCAGTGGCACGATCTCCGCTCGCTGCAAGTTCCGCCTCCCCAATTCATGCCATTCTCCTGCCTCAGCCTCCTGAGTAACTGGGACTACAAGGACCCGCCACCGCGCCTGGCTAATTTTTTTGTATTTTTAGTAGAGATGGGGTTTCACCGTGTTAGCCAGGGTGGTCTCGATCTCCTGACCTCGTGATCCACTCGCCTTGGCCTCCCAAAGTGCTGGGCAATTAAAACTTTTAATCCAGACAATAGAGAGAAGTCCATCTTTTGATCTCATTCTTCTGCTAGCTGTGGCTCCATGTCTTTGCTTCCTCTTGGGTGTTATTAATAAAACATCAAAAACAACAGATGTTGGCATGGATGCAGAGGAAAGGAAATGCTTGTACACTGTTTGTGGGAAGGTAGATTGGTTCTACCTTTATGAAAATCAATTTGTAGATATCTCAAGGAATTAAACATAGAGTCCACCTTCAACCCAACAATCTCGCTACTGGGTACCTACCCAAAGGAAAAGAAACACCTGCACTCCTATGTTTATTTTTATTTACTTTTTAAAAAATTTTTATTTATTTGTTTATTTTTTGAGTTTTGCTTTTGTTGCCTAGGCTGGAGTGCAATGACATGATCTCAGCTCACTGCAACCTCTGCCTTCCAGGTTCAAACAATTCTCCTGCCTCAGCCTCCCGAGTAGAGTAGCTTGGATTACTGGTGCATGCCACCACGTCCAGCTAATTTTTCTATTTTTAGTAGAGACAGTGTTTTGCCTTGTTGGCCCAACTAGTCTCGAACTCTTGACCTCAGATGATCCACCTGTCTCAGCCTCCCAAAGTACTAGGATTACAGGCATGAGCCATAGCGCCCAGCCTGCTCTCCTATGTTTATTCCAGCACTAGTCACAATAGAAAATTCATGGAACCAATCTAAGTGTACATTAACAGTTGACTGGATAAAGAAAATATGCTACATTTGGCCAGGCATAGTGGCTCACACCTGTAATCCCAGGACTTTGGGACTATCACGAGCCGGGCAGATCACTTGAGGTCAGGAGTTCGAGACCAGCTTGGCCAACATGGTGAACCCCGACTCTACAAAAAATATAAAAATTAGCTGGGTGTGGTGGCCACCACCTGTAACCCCAGCTTCTCAGGAAGCTGAGACAGGAGAATCACTTGAACCCAAGAGGCAGAGGTTGCAGTGAGCCGAGATCGTGCCACTGCACTCCAGCCTGGGCAACAGAGTGAAGTGCTATCTCAAAAAAAAAAAAAAAAAAGAAAGAAAGAAAGAAAGAAAAAAGAAAAGAAAACATGCTTCATATACTGTGGAATACTACGTAGCCATAAAAAAAATAAAATCATGTCCTTTACAGCAACGTGGATGAAGCTGAAGGCTATTATCCTAAGAGAGCTAACTCAGAAGCAGAAAATCAAATTCTGCATGTTCTCACTTAAAATGGGGGGTAAACGATGGGTACACATGGACATAAAAAATGGAAATAATAAACACTGGAGACTCCAAAAAAAGGCAGAGAGAGGAGGGAGTGGGGATTGAAAGATTACCTATTGAACACAGTGTTCAGTTTTTGAGTGACAGATACGCTAGAAGCCCAATCCCTAACATTGTGCAATACACCAACGTAACAAACATGCACAGGTACCCCCTAAATCTAAAATTTTTGAAAAAAGAAATCTTGAGCATCTTTGTAAAGGATTTAAAGGATAAAATAAAGAACAGCCGTGCAAGCTTTCACATAATAGATGAAAAAATTATATTGATTACTTAATATGAAAAAAAGAACTGCATAGTCTTACTTTCTTCTAATTTGTTCACTCATTTCTCCTTAAACTGAGTCTGAAATGGCCTTCTCTCCTTCCACATCATAGAAATGATTCTGTAAAAGTCATTAATGACCTGCATATTGCTAAACGCAGTGATCAGTTATCAGGTCTCATCTTACTTAACCTGCCAGTTGATTATTTCTTCCTGCTTGATAAACTTTCTTCACTTAGCCACCAGGACACGGAACTCTCATGGTTTCTTCTCATCTCGCTGTTTGCTCCATCTCGATGTCCTTTACTGCTTCCTCCTTTTCTCTTGACTTCTTTATCTTGGGTTGACCCAATGCTGCTTCCCTTCTCTTTTTCAGCTGTACTTACTCTCTTGGTAATCTCAGCCTCTCACGTTTTAAATGTTCTCGATCTGTTACAAGCTCCAAATTTATATCCCCAATCTAGACCTCTGTACCAAACTCTAAACTCATGTATTCAACTCCCTGCACTTGGACATACAACAGGCATCTCAAACTCAAGATTCCCAAAACTGAGCTCCTGATATTCTTCCCCCTTAAACGTGCTCCATCCACAGTTTGCCAATCTTAATTTATGACTTCCTCACCATCTCAGTGTCTTGGGCCAAAATCCCTGGAGTCATTCTTGATTCTTCTCTTTTCATGACCTCCCACATCTGATTCACCAGGAAATACAGTTTGCTCTTCCTGTAAAACATATAAATATTCTGACCAGTTCTACCAACTCTACTTCCACCAATCTGATCTGAGTTACTACCATTTTCACTGGAGGATTACCATCATAGCCTGACAAATAGTCTTTCTTCTTCCGTCCATGCCTATCCTTAGTCCATTCCGTACACAGCAGCAAGGGGGATCCTTTTAAAATATAAGCATAATCATATCTGTCCTCTGTCCGTGGCTCCCATCTTTTACTTAGAGTCAAAGTCCTTAACAATGGTCCATAAGTTTCTCTGTGATCTATTTTTCTATGTTCTCTTCAATTTCATCTCACACCTCTTTCCCCCTCTACTCCACATGCAGTGGCCTCCATGTTGCTCCTTAAAACTTCTATTGACACTTCCTCATAATGGTCCTTATCAGTAGCTGATATCCCTGTCTGAAACCTTTTTCTCCAAGGCTCACTGACTGTTTCCCTGAGTCATTTGATAAAGATCAAGGCAAATCCTGCATCTCCCTCTGAGTGAGGAGGTCATCTGGGTGCAAATCACTGAACACATGTAACAGTGAAACAGCAGAGGAACCACCAAAACAAACTCCACTTTTGTTTAAGAGGCTTTTACCCATTCCTGCATGTAAGTTAAGATAATTGTAAAGCGGCCGGGCGCGGTGGCTCAAGCCTGTAATCCCAGCACTTTGGGAGGCCGAGACAGGCGGATCACAAAGTCAGGAGATCGAGACCATCCTGGCTAACACGGTGAAACCCCGTCTCTACTAAAAAAATACAAAAAAACTA
>NW_012116710.1:6735934-6759846 GCF_000951035.1 Colobus angolensis palliatus
ATCCGGCCACTGCACTCCAGCCTGGGCGACAGAGCGAGACTCCGTCTCAAAAAAAAAAAAAAAAAGATAATTGTAAAGCACTGAGATAAAACATAAAAGCAACCATATAGTTTTTAAGCGAACTGTGCAAGTAAAGGGGAGATGTGGAAACAACTGTTTTCTTAAAGATTTATAGGAGCATTGTGACTTGACTAAGGACAAAGAAGTTCCCAGTCTTCTCAGAGCATCACGTGCACCCATATGTCTGCAGTCCTCAGTCACCTCTTGATCCCAACCCCTGAGCATCGTTTCCTCATATCACCCTCCCATAAGAACCCTCCAGCCCGCCTGAGAAACTTGAGATGGTCTTTGCAACCCTAGCCTGCCACCTCCTTAGGTTGCTGGTTTCCGATAAACCTGCTTCTCCTCCCACCAACCCTCATCTCTTGACTTTGGCTTTTGAATGAGAGCAGCTGAACCTAGATTTGGTTACCACATACTGGCCTACAGTGCAAAAGAGAATGTGTATATGTTTGTCAATGAGAATGGCTGGATTTGCATAATTTTCTGTTTTTATGTATTTTTATCTAAGTTTGGAATTAGTTGTGTATACAATGTGTGTCTCTGCCCCTGAGTGTGTGTGTCTGGATTCAGATTAATATCTCCTTGTCAGGGGCATGCCTGTGTCTCTTTGCTGCAAGAGGAAACCATGCTCTGTGTCCTGATTCTACCTGGGCATCAATGCAGGAAACAAAGCCTTGGTTTCACCTAATGATGCATCCATCTCTCCCGTATCTCCACCCCTGCTGATTGTCTGTTTCCCTGGCTGTGGGTCACATGATGAAGATCACGACAAATTTTATGTCCCCCTCTAAGGGAGTAGACCACAGTTTGTGTGTAATGGAAGGTGGAGGGAAAGGGGGAAGCATTAGCATGCCTTAGGACCCACCATAGAGGCAACTCAGACTTCTCTAGTCACCAAAATGAACAGAAGTGGCTGATGTAAGGATTTCATCATCCTTACATGATGGAAAATATTTCCTTTCCACACATGTGTGCCTGTGTGTTGGGGTGGGTGCAGACTGAGAAAAGTAGGTAGATATTTGAGACAGAGAGAGCGAAAAGGACCGTGTTTGCTCCCAGGAGGTTACGTTTCCTATAGTTATGGCTTTATGGAAAAAGTCATTTTCCTGTCTCTGCAGAAAAGAATCCAGAATTCCAAGTGGATTTCTATGAATATCCCAAGGAAAACGCCACCATCACATTCCACTTCCCAGTGTACACAAGCAATGTGGTAGTGATGAATAGCATCCAGAAAGCGTTATGGAATGAGAAAAACGTTGCTTTCTCTGGCTCCTTTGTGACAGGGAAGTCATTTGAGCTGTGAGTTTTGGTGCTGGACAATCAGTACCAGGTATGTGGGCCCTAAGGGGTGAGGGGCATGGACCTCAGTGGCTGGGGTGGGGCTGCTGTGGAGGAACTGAGTCCAACTCTGATCTGTTCTCAGTAGGACAATTGGATACCATATCCTACCATGCCCTTTGCTGCACGCAAGCCCCAGCCACAAAGGCTTACCTCTGGTTCTGGTGCTCTCCTTGTCTTCTCAATAAAACATGCTCATTCTTACAGAAAGAGCTGAAACATCAAAACTCTGAACCTTATTGGTCACTGTCTGTTTCTCATTGAGAAAACACAGATCATAGGCACATTCACCACTGGAGTCCTTCATCCCTGAGGGTGGAAGACATGTCTCCTGTGCATGACAGAGGTCTTGACCCTGAGGGAAATACTGAACACAACTTTTTAAGCACTACAGTGTGTGATGTGCAAGTAGAGATTTGGAGGTGAATCCAACACATTTCCTGCTCTCATGGACAGTCAGGAATGTTGAGGGAAAATTACAGGCTCACTGTCGTCAGGGTAGACCAGGGATGAGAAGCTCTGGAAGCAAAGAAGCGGGACAATGGAGGATGATTTACTGCAGCCAAAGCTTGGCCAGGTTTCCTGGAGAAGGAGATATTTGAGTTATTTTGCTTTGAGGGAGAATAGAAATTTTACAGGCAATGAGAGAGGAAAGGCATTTGAGGAAAGGGAAGGTGGAGGTCTGAATGTTCTGAGCTCACCAACAGTATATCTCCTTCCCCAGGTGTTTGTGAATGGTAAGCCCACCTATATGTTTGCCCACTGCCTTTTACCACAGTCTGTGAAAATGGTGCAGGTGAAAGGAGATACTTTCCTGACTTCAGTGGATATATTATGAGGGGCAGAGAATCTCGCAATAAAAATATCCACCTCATTACACTCTTTTATAACGTGCATAATCACAGCATCTCCCAGAAGGTGCCAGGGTATCTCCCAATCCCCACACTTAAGCTAATGATAGTAAAATCTTCCTGGTATTAGCCAGGACTTGGCTCTTGCTAATGGAAATTCATCCTGGGTAGGGTGTAGAGAGCGTGACTTTGGAAGCATGCAGGTGGTTAAAATGTCAATGGTTGCCCCTGAAAGAGAAACAGAGTCAAAGCATCTCAGGATATTATGCAGAAGATGGAAGGGTGTTGGGCTATGGAAGGAAGAAATATGGCTTTGGGCGTGTGAGTCTCTTTTGAGTTGTTTGTTCATTCAACACGTATTTATTGGCCCCTTACTGTCATATACTTCTATGTATGCCAGACAGTCCCATATGACTGGTGTAAGGAGCTGAGAGGACCAGGAAATGATACTAATGGCAAAAGGAACTGGATACTGATGAGTTAGGGATGAAATTGTTCCTACAGGGGCTCCTGAACTCAGGAGTTAAGTGTCAGACGGTCAGGCAGACATGCCTTGAACCCTGGTGCATGGCTTTCTGGAGGTCTATCTCCACTCCCTCCACTCAGGACCACTCAGTGTGCACCCAAAAGCTTTCAGGGATCACGAAGTGTGATCCAGGAGACTGGGCTTAGACCCTTCCAGACCTCTCTAGCCTGAGGTCCTCTGGAGACCTACAGAAAAAACAAAACCTGTAGACCTAATCATCCTCCAAGTTCCTGTGGTCCCTGAGTTTCCACAAACTCCCAGACACTTCATACAAGAAGAATGGTTGCTTTTGTCATCTTTAGGCCCTCAGGGTGTTCTTCCATGATTTTCCTCAGAAAGTTTTGTTTGTGTGTTTTTTGTGTTTTTAGTCGTTGTTTGTTTGTTTTGTGTTTTAGAGATAAGCTCTTCCTCTGTCACCCAGGCTGGCTTGCAGCCGTGTGATCACAGCTCATTGAAGCCTCGAACCCAGGGCTAAAGTGATCTTCCTGCCTCAGCCGCCTTAATATCTGGTACTACAGGCACATGTCACCATGCCCAGCTAATATTTTTTATCTTTGTAGAGACAGAGTCTTGCTGTGCTGCCCAGGCTGGAATGCACTGGCATGATCATACCTCACTGCAGACTCAACCTTCTGGGCTCAAGCAATCCTCCTACCTCGGCCCTTGAAAGTGCTGGTATTATAAGAGTGAGCCACTATGTCTGGCTCCCCAAGAAGTTTTGACACTGCATATGTGTCTATCTATTACCACAATCATAACCATGAAAAGATGCTGAATCAAAACAAACAAAAATAGTTCAGTTTCCCAAGCAAGACTGGTTCAAACCTCTGCTCTCTTAATTCTTAGCTCTGTGACCTTGTGGAAGTGTCTTAAACTCTCTATACCTCAGTTTCCTTTTCTGGAAAATAAGGATAGTTATTGTATCTACCTCATAAAGTTGTTGTGAGCATCAAGTGAATCGATACATTTTTTTAAAAGATGCTGAATCACCAGGGAAATGCAAATCAAAACCACAGTGGCATATTACCTCACATCTGTTAGCATGGCTATTTTCAAAAGAACAAAAGATAAAAAGCGTGGGCAATGATGTGAAGAAACTGGAGGCCTTGGGCACTGTGGGTAGGAATGCAAAATGGTGCAGCCACTATAGAAAACAGTATGGAACTTTCGCAAAGAATTACAAATATAACTACCATATGACCCAGGAATCCCACTCCTGGGTATATAGCCAAAGAAGTTGAAATCGGGTTTTCAAAAAGATACTAGCATCTCATTGTTCATTGCAGCACTATTCACAATGGCCAAAATATGGAAATAACTGAAATGACTATAGACAGATGATTCAATAAAGAAAATGTGGTGTATACAAACAATGGAAAATTATTCAGCCTTTAGAAAGCAGGGTATCCTGCAATATGCAACCACATGGATGATCCTTAAAGACATTAAGCTAAGCAAATAAGCCAGTCACAGAAGGACAAATACTGCAGGGTTCCATGTATATGAGGTGATTGAAATAGTCAAAATTAGAGAAGCAGAGAGTAAAATGGTGGTTACCAGGGGGTAGGGAGGAGGGGTAAATGGGAAATTGTTAACCGGTGGGCATAAAGTTTCACTTACACAAGATGAATGAGTTCTAGAAACTGTCTGTACAACACTGTGCCAATAGTTAACAACACTGTACTGCAAACATAAAAATGTGTTCAGTGGGTAGATGTCATGTAAAGCATTTTTACCACAGTAAAGTAAAATTGTATTAAAGAATACATGTAAATTAATACAACTACTATGGAGAACAGTTTGGTGATTCCTCAAAAAACTAAAAATGGAAATCCAGCAATCCCACTGCTGGGCTTATATCCAAAAGAAAGGAAATCAGTATGTTGAAGAGATATCTGCACTCCCATGTCTGTTGCAGCACTGTTCACATTAGCCAAGATTTGGAAGCAAGCGGAGTGTCCAGCAACAGATGAACGGATAAAGAAAACGTGGTACTTACACACAAGGGAGTACTATTCAGCCATAAAAAAGAATGAGATCCTGCAATTTGTAACAACATAAATGGAAGCGAAGATCATTACACTAAGTGAAATAAACCAGGCACTGAAAGACAACCATCACATGTTATCACTTGTTTGTGAAATCTAAAAATCCAAAACAATTGAACTCATGAAAATGTGAGTAGAAGGATGGTCACCAGAGGCTGGGAAGGACAGTAGAGGGCTGGGGATGAGAGATGCAGATGGTTAATGGGTACAAAAAATAGTTAGAATGAATGAATAATGCCTAGTGTTTGATAGCACAACAAGGTGGCTATAGTCAATAACTGTACATTTAAAAATAACTAAAAGAGGCCAGACACGGTGGGTCACATCTGTAATCCCAGCACTTTGGAAGGCCAAGGTGGGTGGATCACTTGAGGCCAAGAGTTCGAGACTAACCTGACCAGTATGGTGAAATCCCGTATCTACCAAAAAATACAAAAATTTCACCAGGCGTGGTGTCACATGTCTGTAGCCCCAGCTACTCATTTACATGGTAAAAAAGAGAAAACAAGAAAGAGAGAGACCAGGATTTATATTTATTCAATGTGAGGGAGAGAATGTCAAAGATTACTCCCATCCATGAACAACTAAGTGGAGAGGGTTTCCAGAAATTGGTACAGGGAAAAATGGAGGAGAACCTGATTTGGATTAATAGTGACAGGTGCCTAGAAGAAATGTGAGTAGTGATGTTAAGGCAGAAAGTACATGTTAATATATCTGGAGCTCTAGTAGAAAAGGTTGAGGCCTATGGTAGAGATAAAGGAGGCATTTTCAGCACATATCTTATACACGTGCAGATTCCATACGGCCTAAAGGAAACTAACACAGATGTGGAAACATGGAGAACCCAAGACCGAACCCTTCGAAAATCTGATCCTTAAGAATTGAATAGAAGCATGAGAAGGCTCTAGGAATGAGAAATTCCCTCCCCCACCCCCTGCTCCGCCACAACATCAAATAACAACCATACTTGGAACCCGCAGAATCAGTGTTGGGACTCACAGCAGACAGCAGCATGACAAGGATGCAATGATATTTGCAGCAGGGAACATCTGAGAATACAGAAAGGGACTTGTAAAGGCAGAACCCAAAAAATACGTACGTACCCTTAGAAGGTAAAAACCCCACCCTCGAGGCAACTGTTAAGATGGAGACAAAGAAATGGGATGGCACAGAATTGCTGGGCACCAGCAGAAAAGAGGAGAAAGAGCAATATCTTTTAAATTAAACATCATACATCGTTGTAGCAACTGAGAAAGAACTCTTCTTGAAGAAAATTTATTTATTCTCATCTGATAGGAAATTGTCATAGGCGGGCACGGTGGCTGAGGCACTCCCAAAGTGGTGGGATGACAGGCATGAGCCAATGGACCCAGCCTATTAGCATGTTTCGAAAGTATACAATGTTATGTTACTGATGATAAGTCTGTGTCCCTTCCTAGTGAGGCAGTTTATATAGGGCACAACCTACCACACTACACATACAGCCTCAAAGCACTGGCCTAGGCTCTGCCTAACCTTACAACTGACCCATGAGGGTTCATCTGACAACTTCAGGCTCCAGAGGAGCTGAAGAACAACAAATTGTCAATTGTCTACACATAGAGATTGTTGACGGCTGTTGTGATAACTCAGTTCTTGTCTTCTTAGTTTAAAAGAATTTAAACGAGATGCAGAAAAAAAAAAGCAATGCTTTTATGCTGTTGGTGGGAATGTAAATTAGTTCAACCATGGTGGAAGACAGTGTGGCGATTCCTCAAAGATTTAGAACCAGAAATACCATTTGACCCAGCAATCCCATTACTGGGTATATACCCAAAAGAATATAAATTATTCTTATTATAAAGATATTTGCACAGTTATGTTCACCGCAACACTATTCACAATTGCAAAGGCATGGAATCAACACAAATGCCCATCAATGATAGACTGGATAAAGAAAATGTGGTACATACACACCATGGAATACTATGCCACCATAAAAAGGAATGAGATCATGTCCTTTGCAGGGACAGGCATGGAGGTGGAAGCCGTAACCCTCAGCAAACTAATGCAGGAACAGAAAACCAAACACTGCATGTTATCAGTTATAAGTGGGAGGTAAATGATGAGAACACATGGACACAAGGGAAGGAACAGCACACACTGGAACCTGTCAGGGGGGCAGGTGAAGGGAGAGCATCAGGGAGAATAGCTAATGAATGCTGGGCTTAATACCTAGGCAGTGGGATGATCTGTGCAGCAAACCACCATGGCACACATTTACCTATGTAACAAACCTGTACTCCCTGCACATGCACCTCGGAACTTAAAATAAAAGTTGATTTAAGAAAAAAGAATTTAAACAAGAGACACACAGCAAAAGAGATACAGCATAGAGTAATTTATTGCAAAAGAAAAGAATACTTTGAAAGTTAAGTGCAGAATAGACAGTGCACCCTAAGAGAGAGATCAGAGGGGGTTGTTCATGAGGATGAGACAGCGTTGGGTACTGCTGGAGAAACCTCGTTTCTGGGAGGCTTACATGATTATGCATAAGGAGGTGGGAAAAGATGTTACTAATAAGCATGTTCTGGGTGGTCCTCTGGGTGCACATGCACAGTAGCTGTACATGCTTGTTCATACATCACGTGTCTCATTAGCATCTTAAATCTCCACCCAGAGATGTGTTTTTTACTATCATAATGAGCAACAGGTCTGCTTGAGGACAGGTAAAATAAAAATGCACATTCTCTCCAGGAAGGAAATCCTCTACTGAAGAGAGCTTTGCTTGAATGAGCTCTATTACAACGTGAACGCTGAGGCTTACTGTATTGATTGTATGGCCACCAAGGTTGCTGCATCCCAAGAACATGGTCACTTCCTTGACTACCTGTCTTGCCTCAAGATTATCACATGGATTTTCTCAAGCAAATAGTATTTATGGGACTAGGACTAGGATGTGGACGTCAGAAGACATTCAGGAAGTATTTGGAAAAAGTTTTCTCCTAATTTCTACAGACACATCGACTGTGCTAGATGCTTTGGGGTCAATAAAGACCCATGTATCTCTCGGTCATCTGAGCAGAGTTAAATGAGGAAATCAGGACTGGCTCTTCAGGTAAAAGAAGTGGGCACTTACAGCTTGATTGGACTTCCCAGGTCCCCATTTAATTATTGTAATAAAAGCTCAGGCTCATTCACTCCGTCGTTTAATGCCTCAGCTCATAAGATGAATATCTAAGGTATGGCAATGGTCTGCAATAAACAGAACGCTTGTGTCGCCCCAAATTTGTGCTGAAATCGCAACCCCCCCCCCAACCCATGCAACGTAATGGCATTAAGAGGTAGGGTCTTAGGGTGGTGATTAGCTCATGAGGGTGGGGCCCTCATGAAAGGGATTAGTGCCCTTCTAAAAAGTGCCCCAGGGAGCTCTCTCGCCCTCTCTCTACTGTGTGAGGATACTACAAGGAATCAGCAGCCCGCAACCTGGAAGAGACCTTTCAGCAGAATCCAGCCATGCCGACACCTAGATCTCAGACCTCCAGCCTCCAGAACTGCGAGAAATAAATTTCTGTTGTTTATAAGACACTGAGTGTGTGGTATGATGTTGTAACAACCCGAATTGACAAAGACATAGTCTAAGTAAGAAATAATTATAAGACAACTTTATGCCTTACAGAGGCATCACTGGACAGAAAGTCTGTCCTATTAAATATGGAACACAGTTTCTTTCCCAAAGCTGGAAATGAATGGAGCCTGAAAATGTCTCTGATGCATCCTCTCCCACCGCTAGAGGGCAGCATCCTAAGACTCCGTTTCCAAAGGGCTGGAATTGAGTTTTTAGAGGTCACAGCCCCTATTGGTAAACAAATAAATGCTATGGACTCCTAATTTTTAGAGTATTTTCTCATGTTTGCAGGTTCTTCTATATTCAGAATTTTAAAATATCATTCTCACCAGGAATTGGAACTTACTGAAAAAGAAGGGAGTGAAAGAATTTCTGAGTCAGTGGGAAGCCTGGCCACGCACTGCAGTGTAATGAAAACTGGGACCCCAGGGGGGAAATGAGAGTAAATGCTGTTCCTAAAGCGGGGGTCAATTACAAGAGGTTAATCACTACCTTAGGGGAAAGGTTTGTGAGTTTAGCCCATGAGATAATATGTGTGTTTCTCTTTTGGGGTCTCAGCCTCCCGAAGTGCTGGGATTACAGGCATGAACCACCGTGCCCAGTCTCTTATGGATTTTTTTAAATCAAGAATTCTCTGGAAAGAACATTTTCTTTTCCAGAAAGGGCCAAGTATACGTTATCTTGAGAAGAAGGCAGGTTGTGTTTGAGAAGAATCAAGATGCAGCAATGCAGTTTCATGTTTAGCAAATCTGATTGTTGAACTATTACATGGACAACATGATGTCACAGTGGGAATCTAGTGAAAATTGGCCCGCTATGTCTTGAGAAGCCACTAGGGGAAGCCAAACACTACGTAACCAAAAAAATCAAATTGGGGTTAGGAAAACAGAATTAGTTACCAAGGAAAATAATGTCCCAAGTGTTCTCACCTTTTTCTTCTTAAATTGAAGTTTGAAGCATTTTGCTGCTCAACCCCTAACAGCAAAAGAAAAGCACACATATTATCGCATGGGCTAAACTCACCAACCTTCCACCTAAGGTAGCGATTGTCCTCTTTTAATTACTCCCCGCTTCAGGAGCAGCACTTACCCTCATTTGCCCCTGGAATCCCAGTTTTCATTACACTGCAGTGCGTGGCCAGGCTTCCCACTGGCTCAGAAATTCTTTCACTCCCTTCTTTCTCAGTAAGTTCCAATTCCTGGTGAGAATGATATTTTAAAATTCTGAATATAGAGGAACTCGTAAGCATGAGAAAATGCCCTAAAAATTAGGAGTCCATAGTATTTATTTGTTTACCAGTAGGGTCTGTGACCTCTAAAAACGCAATTCCAGTCCTTTGGAAACGGATTCTCAAGATGCTGCCCTCTAGCGGTGGGAGAGGATGCATCAGCGACATTTTGACCAGCCTGGCCAACAGGGCGAAACCTTTTCTCTACCAAAAATGCAAAAATCAGTTGAGTGTGTTGGCGTGCACCTGCAATCCCAGCTATTCAGGAGGCTGAGGTAGGCTATTGCTTGAACCTAGAGGCGGAAATTTGGGGTGAGCAGAGATCACGCCACTCTGCACTCCAGCCTTCGCGACAGAGTCAGACTTCCAAAAAAAAAAAAGAGATGCGGAATGCATGTTTACAACAGTACAATTTGAAATTGCGAAGATAGGGAACCAACCTATGCATCCGTTGACCAACGAGTGAATAAAGATAATGTGGTATATATGCACCATCGAATGCTACTCAGCCATAAAAAGGAACGAAATCATGTTTTTTGTAGCAACTTGGATAGAGCTGGAGGCCATTATTCTAAGTGAAGTAACTCAGGAACGGAAAACCAAATACTGCATGTTCTCGCTTATAAGTAGGAGCTAAACTATGGGTACACAAAGGCATACATAGTGATATAACGGACTTTGGGATCTCAGGGGATGGGGAAGTTGGGAGAGGGGTGAGGGATAAAAGACTACATATTGGGCTGTTGTGGGGGTGGTTCACATCTGCAATCCCAGCACTGAGAGGCCGAGGCAGTCAGGTCACCTGAGGTCAGCAGTTCGAGACCAGCCTAGCTAACATGTGAAACCCAATCTCTACTTAAAAAAAAAAAAAATACAAAAATTAGCCGGGCATGATGGTGGGCGCCTGTAGTCCCAGCTACTCGGGAGACTGAGGCGGGAGAATCGCTTGAACCCGGGAGGCAGAGATCACAGTAAGCTGAGATCGCGCCACTGCACTGCAGCCTGGGCAACAGAGCAAGACTCTGTCTCCAAAAAAAAAAAAAAGACTGCAAAGACACTGCAAAGACCACATATTGAGTACAGTGTACACTGCTTGAGTGATGGGCGCACTAAAATCTCAGAATTCACCACTGAAGATTTCATCTATGTAACCAAAAACCACGTGTGCCCCCAAAACTATTGAAATTTAGAAAACATTCTAAAAATGAATAAAATAAAATACCCATATGTGATGTATGTACAGCAATAGCACATGCGCATCTAGGAGACCACCCACAGCATGCTTAACAACAATACCCCTTTCCACACCCTCATGCATAATCATGGCAGACTCCCACAGAGGGAGTTTCCCAGTGCCAGTCGCCAGTCTGGGCTGTCTCATTCTCAAGCTGCCGCCTCTGATCCAGCTTTCAGAGTGCACTTTCGCTCTGCAGTAAACTCCTCTGCCTACTTTTACTCCGCACTCGCCTCTCAAATTCTTTTGTGCGGTGAAGTCAAGAACCTGAACTGACCAGCAAACGACAGTAGCAGCATCAGGCCTCACAAGTTAAAGGGCTCAGACCCATATGATTGCTGCCACTTCAGGTGCCAGTCACAAGGTCTCAACTGCCACCTGCACTTCTGACCAACTGGCTGTAAGTTGGGGAGTTCCCATGACTGTCTCCAAAGGTTGAATAATTTGCTAAAATGGTTGCGGAACTCAGAAAACACTACTTAGATTTGTTGGTTTATTATAAAGGATACGACTTAGGACAGCCAAATGAAAGAGATGTATAGAGCAAGAAATGGGGGGCGGGAGTGGATGGTACAGAACTCTCAGGCCCTGAGTGTGCTGTGCTCCCAGCACCTTAAAGTGTTAGCCCACCTGGAAACTCACTGACAGGTTTTATTCCTTAGGCATAATTGATTAAATCATTGATCATGAGTGATTAGCTCAATCTACAGTCCCTCTTGCCTCCCTAGAGGTCGGGGTGGAACTAAAAATTCCAACCCTCTAATCATGTCTTGGTCTTTCCAGTGACCAACCCTCATCCTGAAGCTACCTAGGGGCCCCCAGCCACTACTCATCTCATTTGCATGCAAAAGACACTCCTTACTCTGGAAAATCCAAGAATTTTGGAGTTGTGTTCCAGGAACCTAGACAAAGACCAAATCTTTATTTTTTATTTTGTCACAACAGGCAATATAGTTTTCTGGTTAACAGCCCAGGCTCTGGAGACACACTGCCTGGGTGCAGTTCCAGGTCATCTTCTGAAATGTGCCCTTAGCAAGTTATTTCCTAACATATCCGTGCTAATTCCTCGTCTGTAAAATGGGGATAATACCAACTACCTCTTAGTTATGTTATGAAATTAAATAAGTTGATTTTTTATTCTTTAAAAAAGACCATGTAGATGTCTTTTGTTAATAAAATAAATTGAATGGCATTAATTGTTTTCTTGCCCAGATTAGAATTTCATATCTGAGCTTTATCCACCCTCTTCTCTCCATGATGCTGAATTTTACAACCTATGCAACGGACATAACTACAGCTCCAGGAAACCCAGAAAAAGGGTAGATCTGCTCTAACCTCAGCTGCTGATAGCCTCTTGGTGGATTGTCTTAGCTGATGCCTTTACTCTGGAAGATGGCACAGTTTCTCACTCAGTTCGCAGGAAAGGAAGACCCAATAGAAATGTATTTATCCTCTCGCCCTTGACGGCTAGAGCCTGAAAATGTCTCTGATGCATATAGCCTCGTTCCTAAAGGGTTGCGTTTTGAGTATGCATGAAAGCTCAAAGCTATTCTTTGTGGGCCAATGATGGATATAATAACCCCTCAAACGTATTCTCAGATCCATAGGAAATTTGAGTGAATCCTTACGTCCTGATATTTTCTAAATACAATGTACTGCATTCCTTTTGACTTCCCCAAGCCCAAACATTCCAGAGAATTCTACAGAAATTCTATTTTCAATCTGAATTTGGGGGCCTGCCCATGAGACTTTCTCTCAAATTACCCTCTATTTTGCCCAGAAATCCCTTATATTTCATGTCCTTGGGACTCTGTTCAAGGGGAGAAGGAAGAAAGTCCTCCTTACTGTTTCTCACGCCTTCCTGAGCTCTATGTCCTGCATCTGTAGTGCATGCTATTAACTTTCCTCCCAGATCTTCTTACCCATCAGAGCACTCATCCCTCAGATGCTGTTGGGAGATGCTGGCTCCCCCTACTCTGGAGAATTGTCCTTGGTCAAACAGAAGTCACTTCACTTCAGAGGTGAAGCTCCCCCTCACTTCCCCCAACTTGTTGTAGAACCCCACAATTTAGGTTCACATTCCCAACGTGCAGCCAGCCAAACACTGACACTTCAGTGCTCAGGAGTAGAGAAAGGATTGTCTCATTTGGCCAAAGTGAGAGGGCAGGAGACAAAGTCTCTCAGATCTGACCTGCCTGTGAACATAACAGGGCTTTCATGAGGAAGTGTGGGAGGCGAGATCCCCTAATAATCAAAACTGATGGCAACTTGGGGCCTGGTCAAACTTCTGGATGCCATCAAGGAGGTCTGTGCGACCTAAGAATCAGGTTCTTTTTTGTTTGTTTTTAAGACAGGATCTTGTTTTGCTGTCCAGGCTGGAGTGCAGTGGCATGATCATCGCTCACTGTGTTCTTGAACTCTTGGGTTCAAGTGATCATCTCGCCTCTGCCTCCCAAATAGCTAGGACTAGAGGCGTGCACCACCATGCCCAGTGAATTTATTTTTTTTCTTCTTTTTTTTTTTTTTTTTGAGACAGAGTCTCACTCTGTAGCCCAGCCTAGAGTGCAGTAGCATGATCTCGGGTCACTGCAACCTGTCTTCAAGGTCCCAGTTCAACCAGTTCTCCCGCCTCAGTCTCCTGAGTAGCTGGGATTACAGGCACATGCCACCACGCCCAGCTAATTTTTTTGTATTTTTCGTAGAGACGGGGTTTCACCATGTTAGGCAGGCTGGTCTCGATTTCCTGACCTTATGATCCATCCACCTCGGCATCCCGAAGTGCTGGGATTACAGACGTGAGCCACCGCGCCCGGCACCCAGCTAATTTTAAAAACATTTTGTAGAGACAGGATCTCACCATGTTGACCAGGCTAGTCTCAAACTCAAGTGATCCTCCTGCTTTGGCATCCCAAAGTGCTGGGATTACAGGCATGAACCACCATACCCAGCCCCATGGACCACTGTTCTTTGAAAGAACAAGTTCATTAACCCTGAGGGTAGCCCCAGGAGTTAGGATATGAAGTTAGCCAATTACTGGTGACTCCCTCTACCAAAATGACTATGTGAAAGCCAGCATGCATGGGGGAAGACAGGAAAATAAGGAAAGCAAATCTCTCACAATTTTCATAATGCAGGCTCGGTTACAAACCCAGAAGGCAGAATGCAGTCAATGACTTGGTGACATGGGGGTACAAAAGACCACCCCCTAATCTCAAAGAGCCACTCTGAGGTGCAGTTTACCCTCCAGTGCTTCTCCCTGGAATTAGACTAAGTTACATTCAGCTGAGACCACATTCCAGCTCAACTCCCTTTGCTGTATTTCAGTTTTCTCACTTCTCTATTTCTAGAAGCTCTCTTTCAATAAATGACTTGAACAAGAATCCCTGTCTCAGGCTGTGCTTCAGGATTCTAATCTGTGACACCATCTCTCCAAGGGAGAACATTTATCTTGTTGGTCTCAGTCCAGAAGGAAACCTTGTTATTCCAGGCCACCTCTGTTGCAAATCCCTTGCAAGTCTCTCACCCAGGGCATTGCTTTTGAATTTCAATGCTAAATCAGATGTTGTATCTTTCTTCAATATTCCGTATAGGAAGGTTCACAGGGAAGAAACTCATACAGATTATTTGATAACACTGTCAAGCAAAAGTTGTAGAAGGCCATTGTTTTGGACTGAGCTCCTATACTAGACCCAACAGACCAGACCAAACCAAATTAGAGTCACTCATGCTAAATGCCACATTATCCAACTGAGACTTTAAGATGGCAGAAAAATCCCCAGATCAGTTTTTCCTGACAATAGGATATCCCACTTTACCTGAGTCAGTGTAAAAAGGAAGTCCCCTCTGCTTTAACCCTTACTTAAAAAGTAACCGGAAGTAATCTGACGTGAACCAATCAGCTTTTTTTGCTATTTTTCTGTTTCCTTTTTCCCACCGTACAAAATTCACTCTTCTGCCACTGGCCAGTGGGAGCTCTCATTGTATTTCATAGAATGAAGGATGTGCCATTCATGAATTATGAATAAAAGCCAATTAGATCTTTAGCTAAATGTGCCGTAATTTTGTCTTTCAACGTGATTTGCCTTAAATTGATACTCCTTATACTTATTTTCATCCACATACAACGTCTTATCATATCTTATCCTAAAGTATCTTATCCTAAAGTATAATGAATACTGCAGACTGGACAATTTATAATGAAAAGAAACTTACTCCTTACAGTTATGGAGGCTGGGAAGTACAAGGTCAAGGGGCTTATACATGGGGAGGGCCTTCTTGCTGCATCAGCCCATGGTAGAAGGCAGAAGGAACAGAAGGAAGGAGAGAGAGAGAGAGAGAGACACTCGCTGTTATAACAAACTCACTCCCCAGATCCTGAGATAATGACATTAATCCAGTCAAGCCTGCAGAGCTCTTATGACCTAATCACCTTTGATTAGACCCCATCTCCCAACACTGTTGCATTAGGGATTAACTTTTCAACATATGAACTTTGGAGAACATCTTCAAAGCATAACAAGAAGGGAAAACTAGTTTTTTTTTAATACATGTTGATGCACGTAGCACACATCTGGAGACCAGGCAACATTTTTCTAAGGAGCTTCCTACTCATCAATTCTTCTTTACCCCACCCATGACAAACATATTGCCACTTTCTATAAGTGGCATTAATAGGAATGTGAATTATGAGTGTAGAGGTAACTGGCAATTCTAAATGGAAAGACCATGACACATATCAATAAGAACAAGACAGAACAACAACTTGGCTTAACAGGGTGCCACGACTTTATAAACCTGTAGTAATTTAAGGCACATAAGATATACAAGTCTTAAGCTCAGAGGAGAGGCTGACAACAGTTTCACCACTACAGTTAAAGACCGCAAACCTCATCTGGGTGCGGGGGCTCACACCTGTAATCCCAGCAATTTGGGAGGCCAAGGCGGGCAGATCATGAGGTCAGGAGTTTGAGACCATCCTGGCCAATATGGTGAAATCCTGTCTCTACTAAAAATACAAAAATTAACTTGACGTGGTGAAGGGCACCTATAGTCCCAGCTACTGGTTAGGCTGAGGCAGAGGAATCACTTGAACCCAGGAGGTGGAGATTGCAGTGAGCTGAGATCACGCCACTGCACTTCAGCCTGGGCAACAGAGCAAGACTCCATCTCAAAAAACAAACAAACAAACAAACTTTGGCGTCAGGCTGGCTGGATTCAAAGCCTGATTTTGCCACTTGTTAGCCCATGAATAGTAACAAGAAGATACTTAAATTATCTGTGCTTTAAAATTTTCATCTGTAAACTAGAGATAATATTAGGACTTGCACGACAGGGTTTCTGTGAAGATCAAAAGAAATAATATATGAAAAGGACCTTAGCCTTAGAACTGTGCCTTGCACAAAGTAAACACCCAGTAAATATTAACTCTTATTATAGAAGAGGGTGTGTTATCTCAACTAGATAAAATAATCATAGAATGATGATTTCAGAGTTTTGAGGCCGTTGAACACAATTAGATTTTACAAATCTAATCTGTACAAGTAGATTTGTGAAAAGAAATCTAGAATGCCTGCTAAACTTTTTTTTTTTTTTTTTTTTTTGAAACGGAGTCTTGCTCTGTCGCCTGGGCTGGAGTGCAGTGGCCGGATCTCAGCTCACTGCAAGCTCTGCCTCCCGGGTTTACGCCATTCTCCTGCCTCAGCCTCCCGAGTAGCTGGGACTACAGGCGCCCGCCACCTCGCCCGGCTAGTTTTTTGTATTTTTTAGTAGAGACGGGGTTTCACAGTGTTAGCCAGGATGGTCTTGATCTCCTGACCTCGTGATCCGCCCGTCTCGGCCTCCCAAAGTGCTGGGATTACAGGCTTGAGCCACCGCGCCCGGCCGCCTGCTAAAATTTATTGCAGACAGTCATTGTGTCCGCATATTTAATGGTGCATAATATATGCAAAATGCATGCATATTTAATGCTCAAAAGATATCTGCTTCTAGAGTGGATTAACGTTTCAGACAGTGAGACGTGGGGTCTATTGTTTTAATCTAAACAGGGATTAAGTTGATTAGATTCAGAGTTTGGTTGATTCAAGTGCTGAGTGGTACACCTATTCCTACAGGGCACAGTCCTTTCAGAGCTCCAACTAAAAGTTTAACACGGAAGCTAAGCTATGAGGATGCAAAAGGATAAGGATGATACAATGGGCTTTGGGGACTTGGGGGAAAAGGCAGGAGGAGGGTGAGGGATAAAAGACTATACATTGGGTATGGTGTACACTGCTCCAGTGACGGGTGTACCAAAATCTCAGAAATCACCACTAAAGAACTTATTCATGTGAACAAAAACCACCTGTTCCCCCAAAAACTTTTGAAATAAATTTTTAAAAATAAATAAATAGGCCAGGCACAGTGGCTCACACTTGTAATCCCAGCACTTTGGGAGGTTGAGGTGGGTGGATCACCTGAGGTCAGGAGTTGGCTACCAGCCTGGCCAACATGGCGAAACTCTGTCTCTACTAAAATACAAAAAACTAGCCGGGCATCGTGGCAGCTGTAATCCCAGCTACTTGGGGGACCGAGGCAGGAGAATCTCTTGAACCTGGGAGGTGGAGGTTGCACTGAGCCAAGATCAGGCCACTTCACTCCAGTTTGGGTGAAAGAGCGAAACTCCACCACAAAAATTTTTTTAAATTAATTAAATAAATACACACATACATAGACTTCGAATAATCATCATCCAAAAATAAAATAAAACAAAATAAAAAGGATTTCCCTTTGAGGGAGCTGTCTATGAAAGGAAATTTCTTAATATAAGTGATCACAAAAAGAGAAAGCACCCTCTTATTTCATATATTGTTTTTTCTATTTGTTAAATATTATATTTTCGTGCTGCTCTCCTAAACTATAAACCTACCGGCTCTAACTTAGTATTCTTCTCCAAGACAAAGGGTATCATTTGTAGGGAATGACAAGATCTATAAGGAATGCTAAAATGATAAATTTAATACATCAGTGTGACTTAGGTAAAGTAAAATCTTCCAGAGTCTCAAACTTTGCATGTTATTTTCTGGTAGCTCCTGAAAGCAGTCTGAGAAGAATAAAACAGAAAAGACGAAGAATTGTTTAAAAACAAAACTTCAAAGTAATAATAATAAATAAAAGCCTAACATTCCCTCCCACTTGGCAGGCACTAACCTACCATTTTGTACATTCAGCTCCACAAGACAGATAGAAGTTCTACTCTGCCATCACTTAAAAGTTAGCATCTAATTTTGTATATTTCTTCTACTTCCTGGAACAGCTTTGTCTTCCAACCCTTCTACTATTGCCTAAGGGTTTCTTTTTAGCTATTGATTTCAAAGAACATTTGTCTTATCAGAGTTTCCTTTCTTTTCAAGACTATCTTGATGTATAAGTGCAATATCTTTTATTTATCTGAGAATATTAATTTTAACATTTATAGATTTTATATTTATTTATTTATTTTTTAGCTCACAACTACCCCCAAATCCATACTCAAAAGAAGAAGATGTAAGATTCTCTATGGTTTAGGCTTTGCCAAGTTCTTCGCCATCATCCGTTGCTGTCTCGACTGGAAGAGGTTGGACTGAGATGGGCAGGTGAAGGGCTTAACCTTCTATCATCCTAAACTCCTAGCACGATGCCTCCTGCTGCGCTCCAAGCCGCCCCCACGCAGGGCACTTCCTTCACCTTCTGAATTTGAGTCATCTTACCAACTTATTTTTCTCTTAGCCCTTTGTTTATTTACTCATTGATCCCAAGTGACATTTTTGAACATTTTATCCATTTTCTGTTCACTCTACTTTCCTTTATTTTCTTCCACTCTCTGGGGTCAGGGATCCGTCTTGAATCACAGTTTTATTCCCAGTGCCCTACACAGCATCGGCATAGAATAGGTTCTCAATAAACAGATATTGAATGGATTACTGGAGGGAGTGGTATTAGGGTAGGACAGGGTGGAGACATGTTTACATTAAAATATTGCTTAAATAAGCGGGTCTTTTAGCCCAGCAGTCACATAGAGTCAGCTCAGGAGCTCTGCGGCACACAGCTGATCGAACCCACTCATTTCTAGAGGACACCATGCCGGGTAAGCTGGGCAAAGGCAAGAGGCTGGGGTTTGAATGATTGGGTTGCAGACAACTCAAGTGAGAGGTGTGGGACCTTGTGGTGGCTTCTGGGCTTTGTCAACCCTAGGTAGAAACCACTGGGTTTAGAAACCACTGGGTAAATTTCGAAACCACTGGGTTATACCAACAAGGATCGTTTGAAAAACAATTTGCAATGGGACTCTAGTAACTTGGGAGTTTGTTTCTCCACATCTCTTTTTTAAAGAGATGGGATCTTAGTATGTTGTCCAGGCTGGCCTAGAGCCCCTGGGCTCTAGCGATCCTCCCACCTCACCCTCAGGAGTAGCTGGGACTTATTAGTGTGTGCCACCACGGCCAGCTAATTTTTAGATTTTTTGCAGAGACAGGATCTCACTCTGTTGCCTAAGCTCATCTTGAACTCCCATGATTTTTAATGCCTGCTACTCTTATACTTTTTAAATGTCAGTCCATTGATGGGTATAAAATAGTACGTGATCTTTAATTACCATTTCTTTGTTAACCAGTGTGATTGAATCTGTTCACTCTATTTTAAAGGCCATTCTTTTTTTCCCTTATGCTAATTTTTGTATTTATATCATTTCCCAGTTTTTCGGGTTTTTTTGCTTTTTTTTTTTTTTTTTTTTTGAGACAGAGTCTTGCTCAGTCGCCCAGGCTGGAGCGCGGTGGCGCGATCTCGGCTCACTGCAAGCTCCGCCTCCCGGGTTCACGCCATTCTCCTGGCTCACCCTCCCGAGTAGCTGGGACTACAGGCACCCGCCACTAAGCCCGGCTAGTTTTTTTTGTATTTTTAGTAGAGACGGGGTTTCACAGTGTTAGCCAGGATGGTCTCGATCTCCCGACCTCGTGATCCACCCGTCTCGGCCTCCCAAAGTGCTGGGATTACAGGCGTGAGCCACCGCGCCTGGCCTATTTCCCAGTTTTTAGCATGTTTTTTTCTCAAGGTTTAGTAGAATATTTTTGTTGTCTTCTAGACACTAATAATTTATCTCTTATATGTCTTGCACATATATTCTTCCAGCCTGGCTTGTGTTTTTCAATTCATTTGTGAGTACTACTGTACAAATATTCTAAAAGTTGTCTTTGTGATATTTATCAACACTTTCCTTTTATAATTGTACTTGTAAAGCATAGTTTAGAAGTGTATTACTGGCTGGGCCCAGTGGCTCACACCTGTAACTCCAATACTTTCGGATGCCAAGGCAGGCGGATCACTTGAGGCCAAGAGTTGGAGACCATCCTGGACAACATGGCAAAATCCTGTCTCTACTAAAAATACAAAAATTAGCCGGCCATGGTGGAACGCGCCTGTGGTCCGAGCTACTTGGGAGGCTGAGACACAAGAATTGCTTGAACCTGGGAGGCAGAGGTTGCAGTGATCTGAGATTGCACCACTGCACTCCTGCCTGGGCAACAGAGCAAGATTCTGTCTCAAAAAAAAAAAAAAAAAGTGTATTTCTTGGCTGGGGACATAAATGTAATTTTACTTCTATTTTAACTTCTTAAAATGATTTGATTCTAATAGAAAAATTATGCATCAACAAGTTCACTTATTAAAACTTGTACCTGGTTCTTCTAATACATTTTCCTATTGTTTAATACTAAACTCACAAAAATACTAGTTAGTCGATTTTACATATTGACCTCTCAGCTTGGTGGATGATTTTAAACTCAAAGCCACATCCTTCCTTGATTTTACCTCCTATAACGTATCAATGTGCAGTGTTGCTTTTCTAAAGACCAATAGAATTCTAACTATCATTCCTTTGAATGGAAATTCTACTTCCCTTTAGAAGCTTCTGGAAATTTCTATATATTCCTGGTATTCTGAAATTTTTGCAACAATTATCCTTTTGTTCATTTATTGTGCTCATCGTGGAATAGCTTCAGTCTGGAACCCCTGTGCCTCATCTCTCAAATCTTGAATTTTTTAAATAAATATTTTCATGATACTCTCTGAAACTTTTTTAGTCACATAAGTATTGCTACTGTTGGACATCCCTGAGCAGAGGTCTTATTTTTTTCTGATCTTTTCACTCTTTTTGTTCACTTTTGTATATTTTTTCTACTTCCTGGAACAGCTTTGTCTTCCAGCTCTTCTAATATTGCCTAAGGGTTTCTTTTTAGCTGTTGATTTCAAAGAACATTTGTCTTATCAGAGTTTTCTTTCTTTTCAAGACTATCTTGATGTATAAGTGCAATATCTTTTATTTATCTGAGAATATTAATTTTAACATTTATAGATTTATTTTTATTTTTATTTTTTTGTGAGGCAGTATTTCACTCTGTCTCCCAGGCTGGAGTGCAGGGGTGTGACCTCAGCTCACTGCAACCTCCACCTCCCAGGTTCAAGCGATTCTCCTGCCTCAGCTTCCAAAGTAGCTGGGATTACAGGTGCCTGTCACCATGCCTGGCTAATTTTTTTTTTTTTTTTTTTTTTTTTTGTATTTTTAGTGGAGAGGGGGTTTCACCGTGTTGGCCAGGCTGGTTTTGAACTCCTGATCTCAAGTGATCCACCCTCCTTGGCCTCCCAAAGTGCTAGGATTACAGGCATGAGCCAATGCGCCCAGCCTTATTTCTTCTCTTAAGAAAAAATGTGTTTATTTGCTGCTTTCCTCCTCTTCCCCCTCTTCTTTCTTTTTCTCTTCCACCTTCCCTTTCTTTTTTCTGTCTTTGTCTCTGTATCTCCCTCTCTCTTTTTCTTGCTGTCCCCCTTCTGTCTGAGGATTTTTCTTCAATGTCCTGTAAATTTTTGTTCTCCCTTTGTGTATAAACAAATGCTGAAATGCTAAGAGAAACCCGTGTGCTTGATCACTTGTCTTCACTGTGCGATGATTGGGCAGCATGTTGGCTTTTTTTTTTCCCCATGTATTTGTATGAGGAATAAGAGCATCCTGAAAATAGAATCTTTCATATAAAATAGATGACCATGAGAATCAGGTTTTACTAGATGATGAGGTCTTATTTACATTCTAAACCACAGTAAAAACTCCCATTCTGCACTAATACAGTTTGCATATTTGTCCCTTCCAAATCTCATGTTGAAATGCGATTCCCAGTGTTGGAGGTGGGCCCAGTGGGAGGGGTTTGGATCATGAGGGCAGATCCCTCTGAATGGCTTAGTGCCATCCTCATGGTAATGAGTGAGTTCTCTGTCTCTGAGTTCACAAAAGATCTGGTTGTTTTTAAAAGAGTCTAGGACCTTCCCCTGCTCTCTCTTGCTCCCACTCTCACCATGTGACACCTTGGCTCTCCTTCACCTTCTGTCATGAGTGGAAGCTTCCTAAGGCCCTCACCAGAAGCAGATGCCAGCACTATGTTTGGTGTATAACCTGCAGAGCTGTGAGCCAATTAATTCCTCTTTTCTAATTTACCCAGTTTTAGGTATTCCTTTATAAATGCAAAATGGACTAACACATGCACCAAGCCTGTAATTAACAGACTTACTTCTTTGGTTACTCACGTCTTCCCTAAAGGAGTGAACTATCTGGGACCGTGTTACTGTTAAAGATACAGAGGTAAACAGTATAAGTGTAGTGATGCTGCCAAAGTCACAGAGCTAGTAAATGAGAATCGACGTTCATTCTCAGGTCACTAAGCTTGACATCTGCTTCCTACTGACCCTATTAATAAATGGTCAAACCAATAGCTTCAGGGTCTCACAGGCCAACCAACACAGACAGAAGTGCCACTGAGTCTGTGACCGGTTAGGATAATAGAGCCTCAAATACTCTATGAATCTTATAAACTCATATAAACCTGGTGTCAACATCACGCCACTATTCTATTCTATCTCAATAAGGACTCAACCAAATCTCATCTTGAATTGTAGCTCCCATAATTCCCATGCGTTGTGAGTGGGACCCGGTGGGAGATAACTGAATCATGGGGCAGTTTCCCCCATACTGTGCTCATGGTAATGAATAAGTCTCATAAGACCTGATGGTTTTATAAGAGGTTTCTCCTTTTGCTTAGCTATCATTCCCTCCCCTGCCTGCCACTATGTAAGATGTGGCTTTGCTCCTCCATGCCTTTCACCATGATTGTGAGGCTTCCCCAGCCATGTGGAACTGTGAGTCCATTAAACTGCTTTCCTTTATAAACTACCCAGTTTCAGGTATGTCTTTATTAGCAGCATGAGAAACAGAAAGATGCCCCCAGGTTGCTAGGAAAACAAATTGGTGCCCAATGTCATGGAGAGGTTGATGTTCCTCCTCCAGGGGCTGTAAGATGAGGCCACAGAAATAAGCTTATCCCATTTGTGGCTTAAAAATGTGTCCTGCTCAGTGGAAGTTGGCACTGGTTTTCTAGGAATGCAGATGCAGAACACTCCCAGCAAGAGGGTGAGAAGTGGGTCTCGTGAGTCAAATGTTTAGCCTAAGCTCTTGATTCCCAGGTCAAGCTCAGGAAAGAAGCTTACCTTTGGACTACATATATTTGCATTCTAATAAAACATTTTTTAACTTTTTTGTATTTTCATAGGTTATTGGGGAACCAGTGGTGTTTGGTTACATGAGTAAGTTATTTAGTGGTGATTTGTGAGATTTTGGTGCGCCCATCACCCGAGCAGTATACGCTGCACTATATTTGTAGTCTTTTATCCCTCACCCCCTTCTCACCCTTTCCCTTGAGTCCCCAAAGTCCACTGTGTCATTCTTATGCCTTTGCATCCTCATAGCTTAGATCCCACTTATGAGTGAGAACATACGATGATTGGTTTTCCATTCCTGAGTTACTTCACTTAGAATAATGGTCTCCAGGCCGGGCGCAGTGGCTCAAGCCTGTAATCCCAGCACTTTGGGAGTCCAAGACGGGTGGATCACGAGGTCAGGAGATCGAGACCATCCTGGCTAACACGGTGAAACCCCGTCTCTACTAAAAAATACAAAAAACTAGC
>NW_012116710.1:6760206-6761691 GCF_000951035.1 Colobus angolensis palliatus
TATAATTATATAATTATATACAACATAATTTATATACATTATGTATAAATTATATATATACACACACACCACAGTTTATCCACTCATTGGTTGATGGACATTTGGGTTGGTTCCACACTTTTACAATTGCGAATTGTGCTGCTATAAACACACATGTGCAAGTATCTTTTTCGTATAATGACTTCTTTTCCTCTGGGTACATACCCAGTAGTGGGATTGCTGGATCAAATGGTAGTTCTACTTATAGTTCTTGAAGGAATCTTTACACTATTTTCCATAGTGGCTGTACTAGTTTACATTCCCACCAGCAGTGCAGAAGTGTTCTCTGCTCACCGCATCCAAGCCAACATCTATTTTTTTTTTATTATGGCCATTCTTGTGATTGTGATTTGCATTTCCCTAATCATTTGTGATGTTGAGCATTTTTTCATATGTTTGTTGGCCATTTGTATATCTTTTAAGAATTATCTATTAATGTCCTCAGCCCACTTTTTGATGGAATTGTTTGTTTTTTTCTCGCTAATTTGTTTGAGTTCGTTGCAGATTCTGGATGTTAGTCCTTTGTCAAATGTATAGATTGTGAAGACTTTCTTCTAGTCTGTGGGTTGTCTGTCTGCTCTGCTAATTAAGTCCTAGCTATTTATCTTTGTTTTTATTGCATTTGCTTTTGGGTTCTTGGTCATTGTGTTGCTATCTCATTTCTTAGGTCTAGTACATATAAGGGCGTCCATTGTCTCCTAAAGTTTTGATTATTTTTTGTTTATGCTCTCTATTTCACGGAAGATTTCTCCCCTGATTTCTTGTATCTTTTTTTTTTTTTATTTCCTTAAATTGGGCTTCACTTTTCTCTGGTGCCTCCTTGATTAGCTTAATAACTGACCTTCTGAATTCTTTTTCAGGAGTGTCAGGGATTTCTTCTTGGTTTGGATCCATTGCTGGTGAACTAATGTGATTTTGGGGGGATGTTAAAGAACCTTGTCTTGTCATATTACCAGATGTGGTTTTCTGGTTCCTTCTCATCTGTGTAGGCTCTGTCAGAGGGAAAGTCTAGGGCTCAAGGCTGTTGTTTAGATTTTTTTGTCCCACAGGTATTCCCTTGAGGTAGTACTCTCCCTCTTTTCCTCTGAATTTTTTTTAATGAAAGCCTTTTGTCTGTTCCCTCTGCAGAAAGGCCAAGGCGAGAGCGTCGGCAACGCACAAGATTTCTCTCCAAACAACTCACAGCATTGAGAGAAGTGCTTGCAAAGACTATGCACCCAAGTTTGGTTACCATGGGGAAACTGGCTTCAGCGCTACAACTCGATCTATCCGTAGTAAAGGTCTGTTCCCAGTGTGTCTGTAGGTAGCACACCTAACCCAGAGCTTCACACACACTTTTGTTTTTTTGTGTTTTTTGAGACGGAGTCTGGCTCTGTCGCCCAGGCTGGAGTGCAGTGGCCGGATCTCAGCTCACTGCAAGCTCCGCCTCCCGGGTTTACGCCATTC
>NW_012116710.1:6762001-6768858 GCF_000951035.1 Colobus angolensis palliatus
AATTGCTATGTGTAAGGACAAATGTTAAGCACTTTATATTTTTATTGTCATGAGCACCCACTTTATTGAGGAACACTAAAGCTCACATAGAAGAACTGTCTTCCAAGCATTGTAAACACAAGAGTTGGAATTTGAACCCAGACCTTTCCAACTCCAGGCCCACCATGCTACACAGGACTCTTTGAAGCTGGATCTAGATACTCCCATTTGGGTCTGTTCTTGTGTATTCAGGATGGGTTCTGCTTAATCAGGATGATCCCAGTCATCCAGATGTCGGTCACGAAGTTCCCACAAAGTATTCAGGGGAGAACACCTGGATGAACACTGAAGACAACCCAAGCTAAACTCTCACCCCATACTCTGACTTTTAAATACCTTCTCTGGGCGCCAGGCATGGTGGCTCACACTTGTAATCCCAGCACTTTGGGAGGTGGAGGCAGGAGGATTGCTTGAGCCCAGTTCAAGACCAGCCTGGGCAACATAGTAAGACCATGTCTCTACAAAAAAAAAAAAAAAACTTAAAAATTAACCAGGCCTGGAGGCACATGGCTGTAGTCCCAGCTACTTGGGAGACTGAGATAGGAGGATTGCTTAAGCCCAGGAGTTCAAGGCTGCAGTGAGCTATGATTGCACCACTGCACTCCAGGCTGGGTGACAGAGTGGTACCTTGTCTCAAAGAAAAAAAAATACACCCCTAATACAAACACGCTTCTATTTAGTACATCATGATCTAAGTCATATTCCATCCATTGTTAGTACAATCCTACACTCACTTTTCTCTTGAAACCCAGGACAGCAGAGGATAGAAAGAGCTTCCCTTATTCCAATAAATGTGAAACTAATTCTCACTCCAAAAAAACCAAATTCCTGAGGAACATGAGGATGCCCCTTTATACTCAACCTCCATTATTAACCTCCCCACTCCTCCTTCCCCAGATTTGGTTCAAGAACCAGCGTGCCAAATGGAAGAGGCAGCAGCGGCAGCGAATGCAGCCACGGCCATCACTAGGACCATCAAACCAGACCCTTTCAGTAAAGGAGGAGGAGTCTCCCTCAGCTATAACTACTGCAAACATTCATCCAGTAAGTCCCGGAATCTCTGATGCAAATGACCATGATCTCCATGAGCCTTCTGATATCAAGAATCCTGGAGGAGCCAGCGCCTCTGTGAGGGATTCATCCTGGGACTCTCGGGCACATGACATTGAACAGATATGTCTGGGGGCTTCAAATCCTCCTTGGGCCTCCACTGTCTGTGAAATAGATGAATTTGTAAAGATCTACGACTTGCCAGGGGAAGATGACACCAGCAGCCTAAATCAATATCTTTTTCCAGTATGCCTTGAGTATGACCAGCTCCAATCTTCAGTATAACTTCTTACACATAACTTCTAGGGGAGGTCTGTGATCTGATCCACTGAAATATATTTCCAAACATCCTTAATGAGTTGAGCCCAGTCTAAGTAGATCTGGGGCTGGGAATTTATCTTTTCCTGTTAAAAAAAAAAAAAAAAAAAACAATAAAGGAACTCCCCTACCTTTCATCATTGCCTGCATTTTCTGAACTCCATTTGAGTGCCTTCTCACCCAAATTGCAGCATTAAAGAGCTTCTTCAGAGAAGGGACGCCAGGAACACAGTGACATAGGAGGTTCCTGACTCTGATGCACTGAATAAACATCTATGCCTGGATCATTTGTCTCTGGAAGAAAGTCAGAAGTGAGTTGAGAGACTCTTACACACCAGGCAACTAAGAAAATATCAGGCCAGGCGCGGCGGCTCACGCCTGTAATCCCAGCCTTTTGGGAGGCCGAGGTGGGCAGATCACGAGGTCAGGAGCTCAAGACCATCCCGGCTAACACGGTCAAACCCCGTCTCTACTAAAAATACAAAAAATTAGCTGGGTGTGGTGGCAGGCGCCTGTAGTCCCAGCTACTCAGGAGGCTGAGGCAAGAGAATTGCTTGAACACAGGAGGCAGAGGTTGCATGAGCCAAGATTGCGCCACTGCACTCCAACCTGGGTGACAGAGCAAGACTCCATCTCAGAAAAAAAAAAAAAGAAAAGAAAAAATGTCTTATCAAACAGGCAGGAAAAGCTGAAGCACTCGGAAATACTAAACCCACTCTGGACACTGAGCCATACAATCAAGAAGGAATCCCCAGTTCCCAGCTTCTCCCCCACGAGAGAAGGGGTGAACCACACATATAGCACCCTAACTGTTGATGGTTAAGTTCCTAATGAACCTGCATCAGGGAGTTGACTAGGTAGGTAAACTACAGACTTACAAGAGCCTGAACAGAAGCTAGGTGCCACCCAAGCCTTCAGCCCAGCTCAGCCCAGCAATAAATCCAGGTCTATCAATTCCTCCTGGAAGAAGTTTGTCCACACATTGAACACCCCAACTTTTATACCTGCACTCAAAGGACTGCATCCTAAACCGCCTAGCTCTGAAAACGGAAGGGATTAAGCATATGTGAGTCTCCCTAGCTCACAGAAGAAAAAGGTGGTTTTCAGCAGGCACACAAGCACTTCAAGGCTAGCCTTTCTCCACCTCACTCCCCCAACCGGAGCAGTGCAGAGAAGGGGTCAAAATGCACAGCTCCTAGTTTCTCAAAAAGGATTTGCCAGCACACTCTTTCAGCTGCTGCTTGATAGTCATGCTTTTAACCAGCCTGTATCTGGAAGTTAACCGGACAGACAAATGCCAGACCCTTGGGAGCCTGAATGGGAGTTCAGACACTGCCCAAGCCTTTGGCCCTTGCTTGCTCCAGTGGTAAGTCTATAGACTCTCCCTGGAAGGAGTTCTTCCATGCAGTGAGCACCCAAACTTTTGCCGCTTCCACTGCATCCTAAATCACCTATCTCTGGGAACTGAAGGAATTTGACATTTGCTAGTCTCCCTAGATCACAGCAAAGAGGTGATTTTAAACTGATGCACAAGCATTTCCAGGAGACGAGAATAGTCCCAGGGGCCTGAGGCTGAACACACCCAGCTGGCCACTACCACCTCAGGTGGCATCTACTTGCATGTGTCACTTATGGGCCTGGAGACTGGCCTGCTCAGCCCATCGCAGCCATCACCAACACTAGCACCAGCTGACTGGGAGCTAGATTGTCCTGCCAATATTACTGCCATTGCCCATGCCACCCTTGCTGCCCAGTGGCCCCAGGAACTACGCACCTACCTGGCCCATGGCTGGCAATACCAGCACCCAAGCAAGCCACCTGGAAGCCTGGGAATTGGCCCACCTGAACCTGCTAAGACCTGTGCCAGCATACACCACCCTGGGGCTCAAGGACAGGCATACTTGGCCTACCACTGCCACCACTGGGCCCAAAAACCGGCCCACCTGACATCCCCTATCCCTGGAAAAGATTCACAGTCTCCACTAACGACTGCACCTTAAGCCACAGAGGAAATAACAGTACTCATGTTGCTTTCAGCCAAATAAATCATACAGAGACTATACCTGGACAAAGAATTCAAAACAGTGATATTAAAGAAGCTTGGTGAGATACAAAAGAACTCAGAAAAATAATACAAACAAATTAGAAAAACAATTTAGGATATGAATGAGAAATTTACCAAAGAGATAGACATAAAAAAGAACCACACAAATTCTGGAAATGAAGACTTCATTGAATGAAGTACAAAATGTCTTTGAAAGCTTCAATAAAAGATTAAATCAAGTAGAAAAAAGAATTTCAGAACTTGAAGTCATATCTTTTGAAATAACCCAGGAAGGCAAAAATAAAAAAGAATTTTAAAAAAAGGATAAAGGCCTTCATGACATATGATACCATAAATCAACCAAATTTTCAAATTATTGGAGTCCCAGAAGGCAAAGAGGGAGAAAAGGGTAAGAAAGTCTATTTAATAAAATAATAGGCCAGGCACGGTGGCTCATGTCTGTAATCCCAGCACTTTGGGAGGCCGAGGCAGGTGGAGCACCTGAGGTCAAGTGTTCGAGACCAGCCTGGCCAACATGGTGAAACCCGGTCTCTAGTAAAAATACAAAAATTAGCTGGATGTGGTGGCACACGCTTGTAGTTCCAACTACTTGGGAGGCTGAGGCAGGAGAATTGCTTGAAACCAGGAGGCAGAGGTTGCAGTGAGCTGAGATCACGCCACCGCACTCCAGCCTGGCAACAGAGCGAGACGCCATCTAAAAACAACAACAACAACAAAATGTGATTTATACACAATGGATTTATACACAATTTGGCCATTAAAAAAGTATTAACAAAGAATGAAATCCTATCATTTGCAACATAGATGAGCCTAAAGGACATTATGTTAAATGAAATAAACCAGACACAGAAAGACAAATACCACATGATCTCATATACATGTGGAATCCTAAAATGTGGACCTTATGCCTTACTCCTGCAAGAATGGCCATAATCAAAAAATAACAAAATCAAAGATCAAAAAGCCAAAAAATAATAGGTGTTGTGCATGTGATGAAAAGGGAACACTTTTACACTGTTGGTGGGAATGTAAACTAGTACACCCACTAGAGAAAACAGTGGAGATTCCTTAAAGGACAAAAAGTAGATTTACTATTTGATCCAGCAATCCCACTACTGGGTATTTGCTTAGAGGAAAATAAGTCATTGTACAAAAGAGATACTTGCATACACATGTTTATAGCAACACAATTCACAATTACAAAATTATAGAACCAGCCCAAATGTCCATCAATCAACAAGTGGATAAAGAAAATGTGATATATAGATAGATAGATGATAGATAGATAGATAGATAGATACATACATACATACATACATACATTATTCCATGGTATTTATATATAAATATATATAAATACATTTATATTTATGTATAATGTATTTATTATACATTAGACATAATACATTTATGTATTATACATTTACATACATACATCTCTCTCTCTGAGAGAGAGAGAGAGAGAGAGAGACATACCATGGAATACTATTCAACCTTAAAAAGAGAATGAAATAATGGCATTTACAGCAACCTGGATGAGATTGGAGACCATTATTCTAACTGAAGTAACTCAGGAATGGAAAACCAAACGTCATATTTTCTCACTCACAAGTGGGAGCTAAGCTATGAGGATGCAAAGGCATCAGAATGACACAATGGACTTTGGGGACTCGGGGGAAAGGGTGCGGGATAAAAGACTACAAATATGGTGCAGTGTATACTGCTCGGGTGATGGGTGCGCCAAAATCTCAGAAATCACCACTTAACAAATTATTCATGTAACTGAACACCACCTGTTCCCCCAAATACCTATTGAAATAAAAATAATAAAAATAAATAAGTGTGGGCGTGGTGGCTCACGCCTGTAATCTCAGCACTTTGAGAGGTCAAGGCGGGTGGATCACCTGAGGTCAGGAGTTCGAGACCAGCTTGGCCAACATGGCGAAACCCCATTTCTACTAAAAATAGCAAAAAATGAGCTGGGCATGGTCAGGCACCTGTAATCCCAGCTACCCAGAAGGCTGAGGCAAGAGAATCGCTTGAACCCAGAAGGCAGAGGTTGTAGTGAGTCAATATCGCACCATTGCACTCCAGACTGGGCAATAAGAGGGAAACTCTGTCTCAAAAAAAATAAATAAATGAATAAATAAATAATAATAAATAAAATTTGAAAAAATAAATAAATACTTTTTTTTAAAGTGGACCTCATAGAAGTAGAGAGTAGAATGTTGGTTAAAAGAATCTGGGGTTGTTGGGGGTAAAGGGGAGTTGGGAAGATGTTGGTCAAAGGATGCATAATTACATTTAGATAGAAGGAATAAGTTCAAGAGATCTATTGGACAGCATCATGACTATAATTAATGGTGATATATTGCATTCTTGAAAAATGCTAAGACAGTAGATGTTAGGTGTTCTCACCACAAAAAATAATAATAATAATAACTATGTGAGGTAACACATTTCTTTAAATTAGCTAGATTTGGCCAGGTGCGGTGGCTCACGCCTGCAATCCCAGCAATTTGGGAGGCTGAGGCGGGAGGATCACCTGAGGTTGACAGTTCAAAGACCAGCCTGACCAACATGGAGAAACCCCGTCTCTACTAAAAATACAAAATTAGCCAAGTATGGTGGCACACGCCTGTAATCCCAGCTACTAAGGAGACTGAGGCAGGAGAATCGCTTGAACTCCGGAGGCGGAGGTTGCGGTAAGCTGAGATTGTGCCATTGCACTCCAGCCTGGGCAACAAGAGCGAAACTCCATCTCAATAAATAAATAAATAAATAAATAAGCTAGATTTAACCATTCCACAATATATACATACTTCAAAACATTATATTGTGCAAAATAAAGTCATACAATTTTTTAAAAACAAATAAATTTAGAAGAAAATGGTAGGGGAAAGTGTTAGGGGCTGAGTGGTATATGGGAACTGCATACTACCTGCTCAATTTTCTGTAAGCCTCAAACTGCTCCAAAAAATAATGTCTGTTGCCAGGCACAGTGGCTCATGCCTGTAATCCCAGCACTTTGGGAGGCCAAGATGGTTTGGTCACCTGAGGTCAGAAGTTCAAACCAGCCTGGCCAACATGGTGAAATCCCATCTCTACTAAAAATACAAAATTAGCCGGGCACAGTGGCGCATGTCTGTAATCCCACCTACATGAGAGGCTGAGGCAGGAGAATCACTTGATCCTGGGAGGCAGAGGTTGCAGTGAGCCAAGATCGCGCCATTGCACTCCAGCCTGGACAACAAGAGTGAAACTCCATCTCAAAAAAATTGTAATAATAATGTCTTAATTAAAAAAAAAAAATGTCTAGCTTGGCCAGTTGCCGTGGCTTATGCCTGTAATCCCAGCATTTTGGGAGGTGGAGGCGGGTGGATCA
>NW_012116710.1:6769618-6786302 GCF_000951035.1 Colobus angolensis palliatus
TGATTCAAGCATATTACATTTATTGTGCACTTTATTTCTATTATTATTACATTATAATATATCATCAAATAATTATACAACTCACCATAATGTCAATTCTAATGGGAGCCCTGAACTTGTTTTCCTGCAACTAGATGGTCCCATCTGGAGGTGATGGGACACAGTGACAGATCTTCAGGCATTCGATTCTCATAAGGAGCATGCAACCTAGATCCCTCGAATGCGCAGTTCACAATAGAGTTTGCGCTCCTTTGAGAATCTAGTGCCCTGGCTGACCTGACAGGAGGCGGAGCTCAGGTTGTAACCCAGCGACGGGGAGTCGCTGCAAATACAGACGAAGCTTTGCTGGCTGGCCCGCTGCTCACCTCCTGCTGTTCGGTCTGGTTCCTAACAGGCCACCATGGGTACTGGTCTGTGGGGTTGGGGAGCGGGGGTGTTGGGGACCCCCGGTGTAGAGTGCTCTCTTGTAACCCAGCCATCCTCTAAGTGAGTGCAGATTTGCAAACACAACCACGTTCTCTAGAAAGGACACTATGACCTGGAGGATAAGACCACAGCCTGGAGTTCTGCTTTTGACTTCTGTAATGTTTAGGCTTTTTTTTATGGTAAGCATAGCTTACTTCTGATTTTTAAAAAACGACTGTATTAAGCGGTGAAATAGTGAGTAGACGGGTGTTTACTTTGTTATTCTGTTTGCATGAACATTTAAGAAAAGTAAAACATTAAGAATTGTTGGTGGCAGGCGTAGTAGGAGCTTTTTAAAAACAACAACAACAACAACAAAACCTGTTCCCTACATGTAACAGGGATGTCTGTCTTCGGAGGAATTGGTGAGCTGCATCTCATCCCGCGGTCAGGCAAGGGGTCGCGGTGGTGGAACATGACTGGGAAGTGGGAACTGAGCCTGGGAAGCAATTCTAGAAGCCTGCGGCTAAGCCATGTCCTGAGAGTTTGGGAAATGAATGCATTAAGTAACCCAGATGCCTAACTCCAGGGTCACTATCAGCCTTCGAGCTCCAGGGGGCGCTCCACGAACACCACATGAAAGTGCGCGGGGCGCTTGGGATGATGTTTGCAGGGGAGCTGAGCCGGGCTGTGGTCCTCTGTGACATCTCCTGCCGGTGGGCAGCACTCCTGTCGTGCACAGGGACCCCTGTTTCCTAGGTCCACAAACTGGTCGAGAAACACGAGTTGACCCTGCCGCCCCAACCTGCTTTCTAACAAGACGTTCTGTCCAAGTTCCCCGCCCGACTTTCAATATGTCACTCAACGCTTAAGCCACGCCCCTTATCCTTGGTGTCCAATCAGGAGTGAGGGCTAAGATTTTTTTTTTTTTAACCTAAAAATTTAAATTTAGATACAAATGGGAGATTCTTCATGGAAGTTTTAATGACAATAATTAGTCTACGAAAACATAGGAAGTCTGAATGGACCAATAACCAAAGAAGAACTTACAAAGGAAGTAAAAGAGCTAAGAAAGTCCTAGAAGGTTTTATGGGCAAATTCTGCTATACATTCCGACAAATCGTAATTGTACTGTCTCCTTAATTTTTCTGTAAATATAAAACTATTCTAAAATTAAAAATTTATTTTAAAAATGTATCCAATACCCCTCCTCCAAACCTTAGAAATGCTAAAGCCTTCTTTAAAAACCCTCAATATCTCTGATTATTTTGTAAAGGATTTTGTTTGCTTTTAAGACTATCTTTTGAAGGCAGGGTGCAGTGGCTCACGCCTGTAATCCCAGCACTTTGGGAGGCCGAGGCAGGCGGATCACCTGAGGTCAGGAGTTCGACACCAGTCTGGCCAACATGGTGAAACCCCGTTCCTACTAAAAATACAAAAATTAGCCAGGCGTGGTGGCCCTTGCCTGTAATACCAACTACTCGGGAGGCTGAGGTGGGGGAATCGCTTTAACATGGGAGGCGGAGGTTGCAGTGAGGCGAGATCACACCACTGCACTCCAGCTTAGACGACAAAGCGAGACTCTGTCTCAAAAAAAAAAGAAAAAAAAAGAGAGAGAGAGAGAGCACCTGTTGAAGAGTGAATTTTCTTACAATGTCCAAAGCAACTGTCTCCTTCTTTCCCTGGCCCTCTCCATGTCTGTATTCACAGTCTACATAATGGGCAAATTGTGATTAACAACTTTGTCTCTTGCCTTTAAAAAACCTTAAAATCCTATCATACTCCAGGCCATCTCCATGTCCGCTTAATGAACTGTCTATATACATATATATATATATATATGTATGTATGTATTTTTAGACGGGGTCTCGCTCTGTTGCCAGGGTGGAGTGCAATGGCGCAATCTTGGCTCACTGCAACCTGCGCCTCCCGGGTTCAAGCTATTCTCCCACCTCAGCCTCCCGAGTAGCTGGGATTACAGGTGTGCACCGCCACGCCCAGCTAATTTTTGTATTTTTGATAGAGACAGGGTTTCGCCATGTTGGCAGGATGATTTCGATCAGCTGACCTCGTGATCCACCCGTCTCTGCCTCCCAAAGTGCTGGAATTAACGCACACGAGTCACCGCGCCCGGCCAAACTGTCTTAATTTTTAAGAGTACATTTATTACACTGCTTGATGGACAAAAAAATTGGGCACTCTTCTAAAGCTCAGGGCAAAGGATGCCACAAGAAGAGTCTCAGGGAAGAGATGTTCGGAGAACATTATACTACCCAACCTGCTGTCTTTTTTTTTTTTTTTTCCAGGGGATGAGGGTCTCATTATGTTACTCAGGCTGGCCTCGAACTCCTGGCTGCAAGCCATCCTCCCTCCTCAGCCTCCTGAGTAGCTGGGATTCCAGGTGTGAGCCACCACACCTGGCTTGACTTTTATAACGCGTTCTCCTTTGACAGTTTGCAGCCTCCTGGTTAAAGGCAAGGAGGACCTGGAGGGGGACTTCAGTGGGAAGTGGGAAGAGTGACTGGGAACTGGTCCTTTCTGCTTCACATCTCAGTGGAAGTGTCAAGAGGTGCTGGGGTAACATTAGCCACTTCCCCTCTGCAACCAGCCCCCAGGCGCTTCACTTCTCTCTTTCCTTCTCCTGAGATGACACAGTTGTGGTTAAGGGCCTGGACCATGGGGTTAGCCTAGATGAGAGTCCCATCTCTGCAACTTCTATCTGGATGAACTTGAGCAAGTGATTCACCTCTCTGAGCTTCAGTTTCCTCATCTGGGAAATTGAGATAATAACAGTTAATGCCTACATCATAAAGTTGTCATGATAACTAAATAAAAACATCATGATAATTAAATAAATTAAAACGTATGCAGCTCTTAGAATGGTGCCTGACACACATAGAGCACCATATAAATACTTTTATTTTATTTTCCTTTTTTTTGAGACAGTTTCACTGTCACCCAGGCTGAAGTGCAGTAGAGAAATAATCTCAGCTCACTGCAACCTCTGCCTCCCGGGTTCGAGTGATTCTCCTGCCTCAGCCTCCCAAGTAGCTGGGATTACAGGCACCCACAACCATGGCCAGCTATGTTTATATTATTTTTCGATATACATGATGTTCTGTGCATTAATTTTTTTTTCCCAATGAGACTTTAAAAAAAAAAAGGGGGGGGAAAGTTTTGCTTTTTGTTTTATATTCTTCAGTACTTAAAAACCTTGTCATTTTCAGGCCAGGCATGCTGGTTCACGCCTGTAATCCCAACACTTTGGGAGGCCAAGACAGGCAGATCACCTGAGGTCAGGAGTTCGAGAGCAGCCTAGTGAACATGGTGAAAACCTATCTCTACTAAAAATACAAAAATTAGCTGGACACGGTGGCACACCTGTAATCCCAGCTACTTGGGAGACCGAGACAGGAGAATTGCTTGAACCTGGGAGACGGAGGTTGCAGCGAGCCAAGATCGCATCACTGCACTCCAGCCTGGGCAACCAAGTGAGGCTCTGTCTTAAAAAAAGGAAATAAACAAAAAACAAAAACCTTGTCACTTTAATGTTTTACTTTATTGGAAAGAGATTGTTAAGGATTCCAGCTAGTTGTTTCTGGATAGCGGAAATAACTAGCCTTCTTCAAACAGATCTTCTATCTTCTGAAAAAGTCACTAGAATAACTCTTCAATCACACACACGTAAAGCAAATGTTTACCCCGATTGCTAAGGAACCAGGAAGGGAAAATCTTCTTAAGGGTTGGGGGTATTCTGGGAGGAAATAGATTGACAGCCACACTCCTTCGCTTTGAGATACAAAAGTTCTGAAACATTTCTATTAAACCAGAGTAGTCAGCTGCCACGAGAGGACCGAGGAATTGCTATGGGAAAACTCACCCTAATGGTTAGGGGTGTGTGCGTTAGTAGCTCAGACACAGGTACCTTAGAGAGCTGGTATTAGCTATGGACGTACCACTGATGTGTTGAATTTGTATTCCCTCTGTGTAATGAGGCTTAACAAGCTGATTTCTAACTTAAGGGTAGAAAGTGATTGTGTTAACTTGAGGCTGCTGCAATTACAGGACCACAAGCTGGGTGGTTTAAATAACAGAAACTTATTGTCTTGCAAATCTGGAGGGGAGGGTAGAAGTCAGTAATCAAGGTGTTGGCAGGGCTTCACCCCCTCTAAAGGCTCTAGGAGAGGATCCTTCCTTGCCTCTTCCAGTTTCTGGAGGTTGCACGTGTTCCTTGGCTTGTGACAGCAGGTCTCCGATCCCTATAGAGAGAAAGTAGATGGTGGCTTAGGGATGGGGAGGATAGAGTGATCGGGGCTGATAGCTGAAGGTATAAAGCTTCTTTTGGAAGGGAAGAAAATCTAAAATTGATCATGATGATTGTTGTCCATATCTGTAAATATACGAAAGACTATTGAATTGTACACTAAATGGGTAAATTTTATGGTTTGTGAATTATATCTCAATGAAGTTGTTTAAAAACTTTTTAAAATGACACAAACTTGAGATAAGAGCCTAACTTTATTCTTTTGTATGTGGCCATCCAGTTGTCCCAGAACCATTTGTTAACAGGACTCTTGCTCTCCCATTGAGTAATCTTGGCAACCTAGTGGAAAATCAGTTGCCCGTAGACACGTGGTTTTATTTCTAGATGCTACTTCTATTCTTTTGATCTATATGTCTGTCTTCATGTGTGTACCACACTGTCTTGATTACTCTGGCCTTAGGTTGGTACAAAAGTAATCTCAATAAATTTTGAAGTTGGGAAGTGCCAGTCCTACTCTGTTTTTCTTTTTCAAGATTATTTGGACTATTCTGGGTCCCTTGCAATTCCATATGAATTGTACATTCAGCTTGCCAATTTCTACAAAGTCAGCTGAGATTCTGACAGGGATTCCACTGAACCTGTATATCAATTTAGGGAGTATTGCCATTTTAACAATACAAGGCTTCTGATCCATATACAAGAGAGATTTTTTCCATTTATTTAGATCTTCTTTCATTTCTTTCAACAGAATTTTACAATTTTTAGAGTATAAGTTTTGCATTTCTTTTGTTAAATTTATTCCAAATTTTTGTATTGGTTTTGATGCTTTTGTAAATGGAATTGTTTTCTTGATTTCATTTTCAGATCATTCATTGCAAGCATACGGAAATACAATTGATTTTTATATATTGACCTGGTACCCTGCAACCTTGCTGAACTTGTTCAATAGTTGTAATAGTTATTTGCTGGACTTCTTAGGACTTTTTCTATATACAAGATCATGTCATCTGCAAAGAGTTTACTTCTTCCTTTCAATCTGGATGGATGCTTTTTTTTTTTTTTTCTTGCCTATCCTGACTAGAACCTCCAGTACAATGATGAAGTGGTGGAAACAGACGCCCTTGCCTTGTTCCTGATCTTAGAGGGAAAGCATCCAGTCTTTTTACACTAAGTATGATGTTAGATATGCTTTGTAGAGGCCCCAATGTCAGGTTGGGGAAGTTCCCTTCTATTGTTAACTTCCTGAGAGTTTTTACCATGAATGGGATTTTGCTAAATGCTTGTTTTGTATCCATTGAGATGATCACGAGGTTTTTGTTTTGTATTCTATTGATATAACATACTCTATTAATTGATTTGGGGATGTAAAACCAATCTTGCATTTATCCTGTGATAAATCTCATTTTTCATGGTACGTACTTCTTTTTATATATTACTGGATCCCATTTGCTAGTATTGATTTGAGGGTTTTTGCATCTGTATTGGTAAAAAGATACTGGGCTGTAGTTTTCTTGTGATGTCTTTGCCTAGTTTTGGTATCAGGGTAACACTAGCCTTATGGAATGAGTTGGGCAGTGTTCCCTCTTCTATTTTTTGGAAACTTTTGTGAAGAATTGATATTAATTCTTCTTCAAATGTTTGGTAGAATCAGTGGTGAAGGGCCTAGAGTTTTCTTTGTGGGTAGTTTTTAGTTTATTAATTCAATCTCTTTGCTTCCTATAGATTTATGTAGATGTCCTATTTCTCTTAGACTCAGTTTCAGTAGTTTTGTGTCTTTCTAGAAACTTGCTTTTCATCTCAACTATCTAGTTTATTAGCAAATAGTTGTTCATAGCATTTATTTCTATAAGGTTAGTAGTAATGTCTCCTCTTTCATTTCTTTTTTTAAAAATTTAAATTTTATTTTAATTGAAAAAATAATAATTGTATATATTTATAGGGTACAATGTGATGTTTTGCTATGTTTATATTGTTAAATTATTAAATAAAACTAATTAATAAATCTGTCACCTCACATAATCATTTTTTGTGATGACATTTATGATAACTTAAATAAGCCAGGCACAGAAAGACAAATAAACTCCATATATACATGAGATACATGGAATCTAAAAAAATCAGACTAACAGAAATAGAGTAGAATGGTGATTACCAGAGACTGGGGGAGGAAGATGGATGGGGAAAGGGAAGCTGTTGATTGAAAGGTACAGTTTCAGTTAGACAGGAAGAATAAACTTTAGTAATCTATTGCACAAAATGGTAATTATAATAAATAATAATCTATTGTGTATTTCAAAATCCCTTTTTCATTTTTGATTCTAGTAATCCAGTCTGCTATTTTTTTCTTGGAATATCTAGCTAATGTTTTGCCAATATTTTGATTTGTAAAAGAGTCAACTCTTGGTTTCGTTGATATTTTATCTATTGTTTTTCTATTCTCTATTTCACTTATTTCTGCTCTAATCTCCATTATTTTCTTCTTCTACTTGCTTTATGTGTAGCTTGCTCTTCTTTTTCAGTGTCTTAAGGTGAAAATTTAGGTGATTTTCAATCATTTCCTTAATATAAGCATATACATCTATCAAATTTCTTTTAAGCACCATTTTTGCTGTATCCCATAAGTTATAAGGTATATTGTGTCTTCATTTTCATTTATATCAAAGTATTTTCTAATGTCCCTTTTCATTTCTTCTTTGATCTATTGGTTATTTAAGAGTGCATTGTTTATGAGAATACATGGACATAGGGAGGGGAACAACACACACAGGGGCCTGGGGGCAGGGGCGGGGGAAGGGACAGCATCAGGATGAATAGCAAATGGAACGCATGCAGGACTTAATACCTAGGTGATGGGTTAACAGGTGCAGCAAACCACCTTGGCACGCGTTTATCTATGTAACAAAACTGCACATCCTGCACATGTATCCCAGAACTTAAAATTAAATTAAATTAAAATTTAAAACAGAGTGCATTGTTTAATTTCCACATACTTGTGAGTTCCCTAAATTTCTTTCTTTTATTAATATCTAATTTCATTCTGTTGTCATCAGAAAACATGCACTGCATTTTTACTCCTGTAAATTTACCAAGGTTTATGGCCTAGCATGTGGTTTATCCTGGAGAGTGTTCCATGTGCATTTGGGAAGAATATAAATTCTCCTGTTCTACAGAAATCTGCTAGGTCTAGTTGGTTTATAGCGTTGCTCAAGTCTTTTATTTCCTTTTTTTTTTTTTTTTTTTTTTTTTTTTTGCAGTGGCCGGATCTCAGCTCACTGCAACCTCCGCCTCCCGGGTTTATGCCATTCTCCTGCCTCAGCCTCCCGAGTAGCTGGGACTACAGGCGCCCGCCACCTCGCCTGGCTAGTTTTTTGTATTTTTTAGTAGAGACGGGGTTTCACCGTGTAAGCCAGGATGGTCTCGATCTCCTGACCTTGTGATCCGCCCGTCTCGGCCTCCCAAAGTGCTGGGATTACAGGCTTGAGCCACCGCGCCCGGCCTCAAGTCTTTTATTTCCTTATTGATTTTCTGCCCAATGGTTCTCTTCGTTATTTTTTTCCTCACTCGAGGCATGATTGACAAATAAAAATTGTATGTATTTAAGATGCACAATGTGATGTTTTGACATACATTGCAAAATGATTACCACAACTAAGCTAATTAACGTATTTATCATCTAGTATAGTTACAACTTTTTTTAAAAGTTGGATATCAAAATCTCCAAATATTATTGCTTATTGTGTATTTCTTCATTTTCTGTCAATATTTATTTAATACATGTTTGGGCTCTGTTGTTGGATGCCTGTATGTTTATAATTGTTACATCTTCCTGGTATAGTGACCTGTAGATCATAAAATGTTCCTCATGCCTGGTAACGTTTTTTAAAGTCTATTTTGCATTATTAGTATACCTGTTCCAGCTTCCTTGTGGTTGCTGTTTGCATGATATATCTTTTTTCTTTCTATTACTTTCAATCTTTTTGTATCCTTGAATTTAAAGTTTGTCTTCTGTAGACAGAATATCATTGGATATTGTTTTTTAATACAGTCTGAAAGTCTCTGCCTTTTGATTGAGTTATTCAATCCATTCACTTTTAATGTTATTAATGATATAGTTAGAATAACATCTGCCATTTCGCTTTTTCTTTTCTATGTCTTATGTCTTTTTTGCTCTTCTATTCCTCCTTTATGTTTTCTTTTCTATTAAGTGAATATTTTCCAATATAGCATTTTAATTTCTTTACTGATTTTTTTTCACTAATTTTTGAATTATTTCCTCAGTGGTTGCTCTAGGGCTTATCATATACATCTTATCAAAATGAGCTTCAGATTTATACTAACTTAATCCTAGTGAGATATAGAAACATTGTTCCTATGAAGCTCTATTGCCTTTTCCCACTTTTTGTTAGATGTTATACATATTGCCTTAAACATTATAAACCCAGGAATGCACTGTTGTAATTATTATTTTATACAATTTTTTTTTTTTTTTTGGAGACAGAGTTTCACTGTTGTTGCCCAAGCTGGAGTGCAGTGGTGCAATCTCAGCTCACTGCAACCTCTGCCTCTCGAGTTCAAGCGATTTTCCTGCCTCAGCCTCCCGAGTAGCTGGGATTACAGGCATGTGCCACCACACCTGGCTAATTTTGTATTTTCAGTAGAGACAGGGATTCTCCATGTTGGTCAGGTTGGTCTCTAACTCCTGACCTCAGGTGATCCGCCTGCCTCAGCCTCCCAAAGTGCCGAGATTACAGGCGTGAACCACCGCACCTGGACTATTTTATACAAGTTTACATCTGTTAAAGAGGCTGAGAGAGGCTGGGCACAGCGGCTCACGCCTGTAATCCCAATACTTTGGGAGGCTGAGGAGGGCGGATCACCTGAGGTCAGGAGTTCGAGACCAGCCTGACCAACATGGAGAAAACCCGTCTCTACTAAAAATACAAAATTAGCCAGGCGTGGTGGCGCATGCCTGTAATCCCAGCTACTCAGGAAGGCTGAGGCAGGAGAATCGCTTGAACCTGGGAGGCGGAGGTTGCAGTGAGTTGAGATCGTGCCACTGTACTCCAGTCTGGGCAACAAGAGTGAAATTAGGTCTCAAAAAAAAAAAAAAAAGGGGGGGCTCAGAGAAAAAAGGGAGAGTAAGTATACATTTATGGCATTTGTTATATTAACCTTCTTATCATTTCTGGTTCTCTACATTTGTTATTCTTCATCGCAAGTTACCATCTGGAGTCATTTATTTAGCCCAATACAACTTGGCTTGAATGCACTTCCTTGTGCTGTTATTGGCAATTATATTACATTTCTGTGTGTTATAGACCTAACAAGTATTTTTAAAATCAGTTGAGAAGAAAGGAGAAAAATATGCATGTATACACTTTTATAATTATATGATTACCTTTGGCAGTGCTCTTTGTATTTTGGTGTGGACTAAAATTTCCATTTGGGTAATCACTTGCTTACAGCTTGGAGAACTTCCTTCAGCATTTTTTGCAAGGTGAATAGGTCTAGAAACAACAAATTCTCTCAGTTTTAATCTGGTAAGTCTCAATTTTGCCTTCATTTTTGAAAGACAGCTTTGCTAGATATAGGATTCTTCTTTGATATTTTTTCTGTGGAGTACAATTGAATATTTTATCCCACTGCCTACTGGCCTCCGTTGTTTTCCCTGAGAAGAAGCTGTTAATCTTACTGGGGGTTCCTTTGTAAGTCACAAGGCATTTTCTTTTTTCTGCTTTCAATTTTTTTTCCTTGTCCTTGACTTTCAGTATTCTTACTAAGATGTGTCTGTGTGTGTGTCTCTTTGTGTTCATCCTAATTGAAGTTCATTGAACTTCTTGGATAGGTATTTTATTGTTTTTCAATAAACTTAGGAAGTTTTAAGCCACTATTTTTTAGAATAATTTTTCTGCTTCTTTCTCTTTCCTCTCCTTCTGCCATTCCTATTGTTTTGCTGAGTGGTGTTCCACATTTCTCTAGGGCTCTATTTTTTTTTTAATCTTTGTTCTTTTCCCCCATTCATTGTATTGCATTCTTTCTTTCTTTCTTTCTTTTTTTGAGATGGAGTCTCACTCTGTCACCCAGGCTAGAGTGCAGTGACGCAATCTTGGCTCACTGCATCCTCCGCCTCCCGGGTTCAAGTGATTCTCCTGCCTCAGCCACCCGAGTAGCTGGGACTACACATGCGTGCCACCATGTCAGGCTAAGTTTTGTATTTTTAGTAGAGATGGGGTTTCACTATGTTAGCCAGGATGGCCTCGATCTCCTGACCTCATGATCCGCCTGCCTCGGCCTCCCAAACTGCTGGGATTACAGGCGTGAGTCACTGTACCCAGTCTTATTTCTGTTTTCAAGTTTGCTAATTCTTTCTTCTGTCAATTCAAATCTACTATTCAGCTTTTCTAGTATATTTTTTCATTTCAGTTATTATACTTTTAGCTCTAGATTTCCATTTGGTTCTATTTTATAATGTCTAATCTTTTAGCAATATTTTTATTTGACCATACCTTTCCTCTACTTTTTGAAAAAATGGGTTTCCTTTAGTTAATTGAACAGATTTATAATGGCTACTTTGAAGGCTCTGTGTGCTAAATCTGACATCTGGTCGCCTTCACTAGACGTTTCTGTTGCCTGCTTTTTTTCCAGTGTAAGGGTAATACTTTCGTTTCTTCCAGAACCCATACTACTTCTCTTTCCTAATTAGCATTGTCCAGTAAAACACCTATAGTGATAGAAATGTCGGCTGGGCGCGGTGGCTCAAGCCTGTAATCCCAGCACTTTGGGAGGCCGAGAGGGGCGGATCACGAGGTCAGGAGATCGTAGACCATCCTGGCTAACACGGTGAAACCCCGTCTCTACTAAAAAATACAAAAAACTAGCCAGGCGAGGTGGCGGGCGCCTGTAGTCCCAGCTACTCGAGAGGCTGAGGCAGGAGAATGGCGTAAACCTGGGAGGCAGAGCTTGCAGTGAGCTGAGATTGCGCCACTGCACTCCAGCCTGGGCGACAGAGCGAGACTCCGTCTCAAAAAAAAAAAAAAAAAAAAAGAAATGTCTATATCTACCCTGTCCAATGTAATAGCCACCAGCCACTCATGGCTACTGAGTACTTGCAATGTGACTAATGTAACTAAGAAAGTGCATTTTAAATTTTATTTCATTTTGATTAAGCTTAAATAGCCATATTTAATTTCAAGAAGATAAGTGGCTATCTTCTTGAACAATGCAAGTGTAGACCATGCTCAGAATACCAATTCCTTGGAATTCCCTTCTCAAATGTTCCCAAACCTGCTTTCAGCAACTGTTTGGGTCTCTTCCTAGTCCATCCTCCACCTAACACCCAAAACAGATCGTGCTGATATGCACACCCCAAACCCAAGGGGTAGGCAAGAGGTGATGTGGGGTACATGCACCAAGCTCCAATGTGCAGGCTTGGTGTCCATATACATGCAGGAATAACTCCTTAAGGGTACAGGACATCAACAAGGAAGGCAAGAGAAGGGTATAGGCTATAGATAGGGTGCCTCCATTTGTACTCTTTGTACAGAATCCACAAACGTTAGAGATGTCTTTGACTGGTAATGTCCCATTTATTAGCTATGTGATGGCTACATGTGTGTTCACTGTATAATTCTTTTGACTCTATTTATATGTACAAATGTGCACGTGTGTATGTACATAAGTATACTCATATATGCTACATTTCACAATTCTTTAAAATGATTACAAATTTTTACCACTATTAGGATAAAGCCCTAGCTCGTTCTGTGATATATAAAGCCTCGTACAAACCATCTTCTGCCTATCTTGGACCTGATCTCCTGCCATGCTCCCCCTCTCACTGTCACCTCTAATCACACTGACCTTTTTGCTCCAGCCAGCAGTGCCAAGTTACAGAGCTGTTTGCTGGAGGTTTAATTGGCCCTGCCTTTAAAACCATTTGTATTAGCAAAGCAAAGAAATGCTGGCGATGGGGGTTGCATGAGGACTGGAGTGGGCAGCCACAGTGTCAGAAGTGATGTGGCAACTGCAGCCTCCCAGAGTTTAGGAGGAAAGACATCTGCTTATATAAGAAAGCTGGAGACAGTTCTGAAGGCTGCCAAAAAAGGAACATTCGCAATTGAAGGAAACATCAATCAGGTGCCCTGAACAGGTGGCGGCTGGGGCTACTCTCAGCGGAAAGCCAGGCTCAGAGCTCCAATTACCAGCCATGGGGAATCCAACTATCAAAACTGATGCCAGAGGGAAGGGAGAGGAGGAGACAGAGCCCTGACTCAGCGGAAAGAGCGATTCCAGGGCACCTGAGGTAACTGACGAACCACCAGAAAAGAGTTGGAGATCAGTAACAGAAATATCTCACTCAGTGGGCCTCAAAGCCAGATCCCCAGACCAGCAGCATCAGCTTGACTAGGGAGCTGGTTAGAAGTGCACATTCTCAGGCTTCCCTTGGTGAGAGTCAGAAACTCTAAGGGACAGGGAGGGACCAGTAATCCATGTTTTAACAAGCCCTCCAAGGTGGCTTTTCCAATGTTGGATAAATTCTGAGAGCCAGAAATCTAACTTTAATTGAATGTGAACTATATACCGGGCGCTATTCTGAGTGCCTCTATTAACTCAATAGTCCACAAAATGGCACTATCAAATAGAAGGTGAACCATTTTACAGATGGGAGCTATGAGGCAGGATAATTTATGTAACTTACCTAAAATCGGAGAGCCAGACAGAGGGAGAGATGCAATTTGAATTCAAGAGCATGTGCTCTTCCTTCACCACTGGGCTCTACTGCAGGGTTGCTCAGACCTTAGCACACAGCTGCCGGAGGGCTTCTGAAAACACTCCTACTGGAACCCCTTGGTAGAGTCTGTGATTCACTAGAATTGGGGCTGAGAATTTACATTTCTCACAAGGCCAGATGACGCAGAGGCTCCTGGTCCAATTTCACACTATGAGAACCACTGTGCCATGTTTTACCGCCTTCCCCACCTGAGGATTTAGTGCAGCAAATGGAAATGTTGATTGAGGCTTTCTGAGAAAATCCATGTGCAGAGCCCCTTGCCGGGGCTCTTTTGGCTACAAATGACAGAAAACCCTGTTCTAATTATCTTAAGCCAAAAGGGTATCTATAGGCTACTTGAAACAGGGTAAGTCTGCCTCTAGGCACAGCTGGACCCAAGGATCCAGGAGGTCTTAATAGTTAGGATTCCCTCTTTTGCTCTCCATCTCTCAGCTTAGCTTTCCTCTCTGCCTTCATTCTCCCCTCACAATGGCCCCCAGCAACTATGGCCTTAGATTCCACCAGCTAGAAACCCACATTAGAAAAGGAGTACCCCTTCCTATTATCCCATCAGAAGCACACGCTGGCTGTCATTGGCCAGACGTGGGTCACAAGCCCATTTCTGAACAATCATTGTGGTCAAGGAGATGCAATGTTCTTATTAGCCAAGCCTGGGTTATGGGCTCACCTCTAAAGAGCCAGAAAGTGGGCTGAGCTGCACCAAAAGCACACAGATCAGGAGTAGGGTAGAAGAATCGGGTGCTGGGGCCAAAAAAGGAAATGAATGTTGAACAGGCAAATATAACCAATATCCACTGGACCATCCTCAAAGGACAAAATGTGTTCAACATTAAACTCTCACAGGATGGGCCCAAGCACAGAGATCGTGATCAAAGGGAAAGCCCAGGCCAGGCGCTGTGGCTCACACCTGTAATCCCAGCACTTTGGGAGCCCAAGATGGGAGGATCCCTTGAGGCCAGGAGTTCAAGACCAGCCTGGGCAACATAGTGAGATCCCATCTCTACAGAAAAAAAAAAGGCCAGGCACGGTGGCTCACACCTGTATTCCCAGCACTTTGGGAGGCCGAGGCAGGTGGCTCATTTGAGGTCAGGAGTTCGAGACCAGCCTAGCCAACAGGGTGAAATCCCATTTCTACTAAAAATATAAAAAACTACCTGGGTGTGGTGGCGGGTGCCTGTAATCCCAGCTACTCAGGAGGCTAAGGCAGGAGAATCGCTTGAACCCGGGAGACAAAGGTTATAGTGAGCTGAGATCATGCCATTGCACTCCAGCCTGGGTCACAAGAGGGAAACTCTGTCTCAAAAAAAAAAAAAAAAAAAAAACTTAGCCAGATGTGGTGGCACATGCCTGTTGTCCCAGTTGCTAGGGAGGCTTAGGTGGGAGGATTGCTTGAGTCAAGGAATTTGAGGCTGCAGTGAGCTATGATAGTGTCACTGCACTTCAGGTTTTCTCTTGGGGTCTCTCGCGTGGCTATAGACAGATGGTGACTGGAGCTGGGGTCATCTTAAGCTGAGGCTTCCTCACTCACACGTCTGGCAGTTGATGCTGGCTGCTGGCCAGTGTGAACTATCCATGCGGCCTGGGCTTCCTTCCATACCAGTTGGGTTCCAAGGGTGAGCATTCCAAGAAAGAGAACTAGGCAGAAGCTGTGGTGCCTTTTTATGACCTAGCCTCAGAAGTCACATAGTGTCGTTTCCACCAAACTCTCTCGGTTGTCTTGATGCTCAGGATCAAAAGGAGTGGTTACAGACGCCAGCTCTTGGAATGGGAGTGGTACATGATCAGAGGAGCCGGGGGAATGGGAGACATTGTCACTGTCATTTTTGTAAAATACTATGCCACAGGGAGGCAATGACTGGAAGGAAGGCATGAGGGGGATTCTGGGAGGCTATTAGTGCTGTGTTTTTTAAATCTGCCTCCTGCTTACAGCCAGTTGCATAATTTTTTTTTTTTTTTTGAGACAGGGTCTTGCTCTGTTGCCCAGGCTGGAATGCAGTGGTACAATCTCAGCTCACTGCAACATCTGCCTCTCAGGTTCAAGCCATTCTCCTGCCTCAGCCTCCCGAGTAGCTGGGACTACAGGCGCCCGCCACCATGTCTGGCTAACTTTTGTATTTTTAGTAGAGAGGGAGTTTCACCGTGTTGGTCAAGCTGGTCTCAAATTCCTGGCCTCAAGTGATCTGCCCACCTCAGCCTCCCAAAGTGTTGGGATTACAAGCATGAGCCACTGTGCCCAACCCAGTTGCCTAATTTTTAAACTAGACCACAATGTCATTTCCATTAATTACTTCAAATCTTAGCTTTACTGTCCTCTCCTTCACAAAACCACTAATGACATCCTACACTACCTCAATAACCTCTGATCTCTCAGTTCCTTGAGGTCTAGTGATACCTCTGTTATAGTAAATATTACCTTACCTTAAATTGTCCAGGTTATGTATCTGCCCTCCACCCTAGGCCAGAAGTCCTCAATTTTTTTTTTTTTTAGACGGAGCTTTGCTCTTATTGCCCAGGCTGGAGTGCAATGGCGGATCTCGGCTCACTGCAACCTCCACCTCCCAGGCTCAAGCAATTCTCCTGCCTCAGCCTTCCCAAGTAGCTGGGATTACAGGTGCCCGCCACCACACCCGGCCAATTTATTGTATTTTTAGTAGAGATGGGGTTTCACCATGTTGACCATGGCTGGTCTCTAACTCCTAACCTTGGGTGATCTGCCTGCCTCGGCCTCCCAAAGTGCTGGGATTACAGGCGTGAGTCACTGCGCCTGGCCGTCTTCAAATACTTTTTGACCACATCCCCCATTAGTAAAACATTTATGAGCTGCATCTCCACCACATGTATGTGTGCATATATGTATATACGGATACAGGGGTAATTTACAAACTGTACTGTATTTATAGGCACAATATAAAACATGCGCTGAGAAAGAAATGCTTAGAGGATGAGACAAAAGTGGTTGTACTCACGCCTGTAATCCCAGCACTTTAGGAGGCCGAGGCGGGCAGATCACGAGGTCAGGAGTTTGAGACCAGCCTGACCAACTTGGTGAAAGCTTGTCTTTACTAAAAATACAAAAAAATTAGCTGGGTTGTGGTGGCGCACTCCTGTAGTCCCAGCTACTTGGGAGGCTGACGTAGGAGAATCTCTTGAACCCAGGAAGTGGAGGTTGCAGTGAGCTGAGACGGTGCCACTGCACTCCAGCCTGGGCAAGAGAGTAAGACTCC
>NW_012116710.1:6787501-6789760 GCF_000951035.1 Colobus angolensis palliatus
AAAGAAAAGAAAAGAAAAGAAAAAAGAAGGAAAGAAAGAAAAAGAAAAACTGAAAATAGAACTACCACATGATCCAGGAATCCCACTGCTAGGTATATATCCACAAGAAAGGAAATCAGTATATGGAAGAGACATCTCCACTCCCATGTTTGTTGCATCATTGTTTACAAGCGCCCAGATTTGGAATCAACCTAAGTGTCCATAACAGATGAATGGATTAAAGAAAACGTGCTGCATATACACATAAACATAGAAGGAGAATAAACAAGAAGGAGATCCTGTCATCTGCAATAACATGGATAGAACTGGAGGATAGTATATTAAGTGACATAAGCCAAGCACAGAAAGGCAAACTTGACATATTTTCACTCATTTGTGGGAGCTAAAATGTAACAAGCGAACTCATGGAGAGAGAGAGTAGAATGATAGTTACTATAGGCTGGGAAGGGTAGTGGAGGGGAGAGCAAGTGGAGATAGTTAATGGGTGGCACTTTGGAGAGAAAGGGGAGCAAGAAAAGAAGGGGTTGGTGCTAAGTAGTTCTTGGTGATGAGTCATAATTGACTGTAAAACGTCAATGTAAATAGACACCTGGTGAAGGGCAGGCATGGTGGCTTACACCTGTAATCCCAGCACTTTGGGAGACTGAGGCAGGCGGATCACCTGAGGTCAGGAGTTTGAGGCCAGCCTGGCCAACATGGTGAAACCCTGTCTGTACTAAAAATACAAAAATTAGCCAGGTGTGGTGGTGGGCACCTGTAATCCCAGCTACTTGGGAGGCTGAGACAGGAGAATCACTTGAACCCGAGAGGTGGAGATTGCAGTGACTGTCTCAAAAAAATAAATAAATAAAAAGACCCCTAGTGGGGCACACATATTGCTCCTTCCATCAAGGGATGGTTGGCATACCTGGGCTTGAATCCAGGTGGCCCTTAGTGACTTACTTGACCAATAGAATTCAGAGGAAGTGGCATTCTGGGACTTCTGAGGCTATAGCCTAAGATGTGTGGCTTCTGATTGGGCTTTTTGGAAAGCTCAGTCTTGGAATGCTCCCTCTCGGAACCCAGGCATCATACTGTGAGAAGCCAAAGTCACCTGGAGAGGTTATGTCTGGCATTCCAGGCCACAGCCCAAGGCCACAGCCAGCATCAACTTCCAGCCACGTGAGCAAGCCATCTTGACCTTCAGAGTAGGTCTTTAGAAGACTGTGGTCCTGGCCAGGCGCAGTGGCTCAAGCCTGTAATCCCAGCACTTTGGGAGGCTGAGGTGGGTAGATCACAAGGTCCGGAGATCGAGACCATCCTGGCTAACTCGGTGAAACCCCGTCTCTACTAAAAATACAAAAAATTAGCCGGGCGTGGTGGCAGACACCTGTAGTCTCAGCTACTCAGGAGGCTGAGGCAGGAGAATGGTGTGAACCCGGGAGGTGGAGCTTGCAGTGAGCCGAGATCTTACACTGCACTCCAGCCTGGGTGACAGAGCAAGACTCCGTCTCCAAAAAAATAAAAGAAGACAGTGGTCCCAGCCAATATCCAACTGCAGTGGCAGGAGAACCGCCCAGCTGAGCCTAGTCAACCCAGAGAACCATGAGTGATAATAATTGTTTTCAATAGCAAAATTTGGTGTAGCAGTAGATAACTTAAACTGTGGGCTGCCTCCAACAGCTTCTGTAAATATAGAAAACTTTCTCCTGATCTTAAATATGTGACTGCAACGTTGGAAATCTCTTAAAAGTGATGGGTGGACACAGCAGTGTGTCTAGGCCCAGAAGCCTTCCAATGGATGGCAAGACCAAGCATGATAATCTGTGGTCTTTGTTACAGCCCAGTTGGTAAAATGGGGGACCTGGAACCAACCTCACAGGGATGTTGTATGGATTCATGCAGTTAAAGCCTGCAACACAGGACCTGATGCATAGTAGGTACCTCCTAAAATGTTAGTTTTGACGCATGTATCATGTGGGCCACTAGTTAACATGTGTTTGATTACAGATAAATGGCCCCAAATCGGCCTGGTGCAGTGGCTTACGCCTTCTATCCCAGCACTTTGGGAGACTGAGGTGGGTGGATCACCTGAGGTCAGGAGTTCAAGATCAGCCTGGCCAACATGATAAAACCCTGTCTCTACTAAAAAATATATATATATAAAAAATTAACTAGGCATGGTGGTGCACACCTGTACTCCCAGCTACTCAGCAGGCTGAGACAGAATTGCTTGAACCCAGGAGGCGGAGGTTGCAGTGAGCTGAGATCACACCACTG
>NW_012116710.1:6790425-6793818 GCF_000951035.1 Colobus angolensis palliatus
TTTTTTTTTTGAGTTGCCCAGGCTGGAGTGCAGTGTCCGGGATCATAGCTCACTGCATCCTCGACCTCCTGGGCTCAAGCGATCCTCCTACTTCAGCCTCCCAAGTAGTTGGAACTACAGGCATGCACCACCAAGCCCAGCTAATTTTTGCATTTTTTGTAGAAATACAGGTTTCACCATGTTCCCTAGGCTGGTCTTGAACTTCTGGCCTCAAGCAATCCTCCCATCTCAGCCTCCCAAAGTGTTGGGATTACAAGCTCGAGCCACCATGCCCAGCCTAAATTCATCTTTTTCTCGTACATCTGTTGTTCCTTTTCACTGCTGTGTAATCGTCTGTCATGTGGGATATACTAAAATTTATCAATTCTCCTTTAAATGGACATCAGGCGTGTTTCTTTTTGCTATCAGATAAATGCTTTTCAAAAGCATACAAAAGTAGACAAATGAACTTTGTATACTTGATCTTAGCTAAAGGCTGAGAAGAGATACTATGAACTGTAACATCTCAACTGATGCATGTGGTCAAATATTTCTTCTTGGGTAAGGACCTAGGAATGCTGAGCATATGGGATTCAGATTTTCAATTTGTTTCAACTTTTCAGAATAACAACAAACTACTTCCCAGAGGGCTGTACTAATTTGAACTCCCATCAGCAACATATGCAATGTCCTGTGAATCACTATCTTGTCAGTTTGAGGGTGTGAAACAGAATTTTAGTGTGGCTTTTTATTTAGATGTTCATATAATTAGGGGCTGGCTTTCAGTCAGGTGGGTGGGACCAAAAGATTGAGGAGGAAAGGAATTTAGAGGGTGACTGTAATGATGAATCTATAATTGGTAGGGGACAGTGGGCGGGGTGGGATAGAAAAAGGAGAGCCATGATGGACAGGGAATGTGCGGGAACGTGGCCTGGAGGTTGCGCTGGAAGCAGAGGCGACTTGAACAAGCAAGCTGGAATGAGAGGAAGTGGATTTCAGTTTCCTGATCTTTGTCTTGCCCTGATTAGTGATGAGTTGGAACACCTTTTCATGTCAATTACAAAACTACTGAAGAAACCAAAGAATCTCAAAGGAAAAGACCGACAGACTATTTTTTAAATTACTTTATTTAAAGCAATGTTTCTATGCAATTTAAATAAGGGAAATCTCTGGAGAAAAAAGAAAAAATCTCTTGATCACAATCTATGTTGTACCCAAAACTGATACAAATTAATAAAGAAAAGACCAAGCCCCCATTCAGAAATGTGCTATTGGTAAAGGGCAAATCCTGAGACGAGCTACAGGGTAGCTGAGAGACAGGTGGGCAAAGCAATTTTACAGGAGGCAGGTGGGATCCATGGCATGGCTACTGCACGCCCAGCAGGAGTCGAAGCAGCAGGAGATGCTGCACTGGTGGCAGGGCCGTCAAAATAAATGAGGCCTCTGGGGCTGGCCTCACAGTCCTGTTGCAAAACGTGCATGACCCACATCTCACATGTCATTTATTCATGCAGTATATTCAGTGACTATGTGCCAGGCTCTGGAGTTAATGTGGCGACCAAGATAGACTCTGCCCCCACACTCATGGATTTATCAGTCCAAAGACGAGACCGACGCAGAGATGCTGACATCACAGCTGGTCAAGGTGGGATAGGGGAGAGGCAGACAGGGGGGTCAAGGCTGGGATGGGAGAACCCCATGAGTTGTGGAAGCCCAGAACGGGCCCCCGACTCACCCTGGGGGACCAAGGGGACTTCCTAGAGGAGACATCTTTTCTGAGACCTCAACAGTATATGCAATTAGTTGTGGGGAGGTGGGTGAAAGAGGGAGAAGCATGTACAAATGCTCACAGGTGACAGGGAGTCTGGAGTGTTCTAGACCAGCATGATCCAACAGAAACGTCACACGAGCCATACATGTGAGCTGCAAATGTAATTAAAAATTTTCTAGTAGCCCAATTTAAAAAAAAACCATAAAATTAATTTTAATTTTAATAATATATTTTATTTAACTCAATATATCCAAAATATTACCATATCAGTATGTGATCAACATAAAACATTTTTTTGTAACAAGTCTTTAAATCTGGCGTGTATTTTACGCTTAAAATACATCTCAAGTCACAAGAGCCACATTTCAAGTGCCCAGGAGCCACATGTGGCTAGTGTCTCCTGTACTGAACATCAGGGCAATGCCTTTGCTACTCAAAGCCTTGGCATCATTTGGGAGCTTGAAATGCAGAATCTCAGGCTCCTTCCTCAACCCACTGAAGCGGAATCTACATTCAAAATCCCAGATGCACATCAGAGTTTGAGAGAAATGGGTCCAGTTCTGCCTAAAGTACTTCTGTGGCTTCCTACTGCCCTCATGATAAATGTCCAGCTATTGAACTTGGCAATCGTTCATTCACTCCTTCATTTACTCATTCATTCAGCACATGGTTACTGAGCACCTACTGAGTGCCAGGCCCTGTGCTGGGTGATGCTGGGGACTTACCAATGGTACAGACAGACCTGATTCTGGCCCTGCTGGAATTCCCAGACAGTTAATAAATGAGTAGCCAAATCACTGCTTCATTTGGACTGTGTGAAACATAATATGCTTAATGTGAATTTGCAGTGTACAAGGAGTGTCAGGGGAGGTCTGACCTGATTTGAGTGGAAAGGGATCCAGAAAAATAACCCAAATAAGGGAAGAGGCCACCATCATGGCAAAAGGCCACAAGCAGATTAAATGTCCTATTGCAGAGGACTGGATTGCCAAGCAACTCCAGCCCATTCATGGTCATTAAGGATCGTTTTCAGGCTTCAGAGAAACGTGGAGAAACGCCTGGAGTATAGGGTTACAGAAAATGAGCCAGGGACAGAGCTGGTGCGGTAATATCACCCCATGCACAGACTTGTCTGAATTTGGAAAATGAGGAGAAAGGAGGGGATCAGAGAATCGGGAAGGTGGGCAATTTGTCAGTAGGGAATGACTTGGGGCGATAAATTGCAGGTTATCTTTTCGTTAAAGAAAATTAAAAAGTCCCTTAACAAAACATATCTAGATGTGCTTTAAAAATAACTGAGGCCAGGCGTGGTGGCTCATGCCTGTAATCCCAGCACTTTGGGAAGCTAAGGCGGGCTGATCACAAGGTCAGGAGTTCGAGGCTAGTCTGGCCAACATGGGAAACTCCATCTCTATTAAAAATACAAAAAATTAGCCAGGTTTAGTGGTGTGCGCCTGTAATCCCAGCTACTCAGGAGGCAGGAGAATTGCATGAACCTGGGAGGCGGAGGTTGCAGTGAGCCGATCGCGCCATTGCACTCTAGCCCGGGCAACAGTGTGAGACTCTGTCAATCAATCAATCAATCAATCAATAAAACTGAGCAGCAGAAAAAGATGTGCAAGGTATGGATTAAGCAACAGTGG
>NW_012116710.1:6794038-6831966 GCF_000951035.1 Colobus angolensis palliatus
TGTTAGCCAGGATGGTCTTGATCTTCTGACCTCATGATTCGCCTGTCTCGGCCTCCCAAAGTGCTGGGATTACAGGCTTGAGCCACTGCGCCCGGCCCTCTTCTTCTTTTTAGAGGTAGAGTCTTGCTCTGTCATCCAGGCTGGAATGCAGTGGCACAATTGTTGCCTAGTTCACTGTAGCTCTGACCTCCTGGGCTTAAGCAATCCTCCTACCTCAGCCTCCCAAGTAGCTGGGACAACAGGCTTGCACCACCACGCCCAGCAATTTTTTAAGTTATTGTAGAGAAAGGGGTCTCACTATGCTGCCCAGGCCAGTCTTAACTCCTGGCCCCAAGCAATCCTTGCTGCCCTGGCCACCCAAAGTGCTGGGATTCCAGGAATGAGTCATAGTGCCCAGAATTTTAAAAATGCTTTTCTTTACAAATAATTGGTGATGTTGAAAGGTTTCTAGTCGCTGGAGAAGAAAGTAATTTAAGCCCGTCTTCCAAAGGAAGAAACTGTAAGATCAGAAATATGAGTTTCTCCTTTCAGAACAGAGTCAAGGAGGAAGGTGGTTAAAGGCACGCATCATAGAACTGAGACTCCTAGGTTCAAATCCTGGTGCAGGCACTTACTAGCTATGGAACCTGAAGTAACTGATTTGAACTCTAAATGCCTCACTGAAAACCTGGGATAATAACAGTAGCTACCTCCTAATGGGTATGTGAGGATTACTGGATTTATGCATGTTTGGGGTTTAGAATAGTGCCTGGCATGAAGAAGGCACCATACAAATGTGGGCAGTTATTGTGAAAGCCTATGCTAGCCAGGTTTAAAACTGCAAAATGTCCCAAAGCACATCCACTAATAGTTTCTCTCTTTTTTTTTCTTTTTCTTTTTTTGTAGAGACAGAGTCTCTCTGTCACCCAGGCTGGAGTGCTGGAGTGCAGTGGCGCGATCTCGGCTCACTGCAACCTCCACCTCCCAAGTTCAAGCAATTCTCCTGCCTCAGCCTCCCAAGTAGCTGGGACTACAGGTGCATGCCACCATGCCCAGCTAATTTCTTTTGTATTTTAGTAGAGATGGGGTTTCACCATGTTGCCCAGGCTGGTCTCAAACTCCTGAGCTCAGGCAATCCGCCTGCCTCGGCCTCCCAAAGTGCTAGAATTATAGGCATGAGCCTCCACGCCCAGCCCATTAATAGTCTCTTTACTGAACTCACTGTCCCAATAGCCACTGATATTTGACTGGAAGAATTCTCCCAATGCCAGTACAAAATCCTTTTATATAATTCAGTTGTTCTAAATGCTTGTGAGACATTGTTTAGATACCTTGTAAGTCATGTTTATAAGGATAATTGTGAAAATTAATACAGAAAATTCCCTTAATCAATGTGACTCAAAAGGAAGCTTATAAGTGCTCCTTAAAATTTCATTCTGGTGTGACAACCACAGTGTAAAGAGAAATGGGCCTCAGTTTTCTTCCTACTGCTGTAGACTTTTTAAAGTAATAAAGTGATTGCTGAAAGTTGTTTTCATCTTAAGCTGACACCCAATGTGATTTATTTTCCTGTTTACGTTTCCCCAAAAAACAGTTTTAATTAGGCTAAATGGTGAGACGGGAGGCCAGGAGCCCAGGGAGGAGGCCAGGGAGAGACAAGGTGGGAGAGGACCGGGTTGGACCATGGCAGAGTGGAAAATGGGAGAAGGGAGAAGAAATGAGACATGTCCAGGAGTCCCAGAGGACAAGCTCTGGAAGCTGATGGGCTGGACGGGGGCAGGGACGGGAGGGAGGCATTCAGAATAAGACCCATGGCTCTGAGAACCTGGAGCCTGGAGGGGCCACCCCTGAGACAAAGACTGAGGGAGCAGATTTGGAATCTGGGACATGGTGAGTGTTAGGGGGCCAAGGATTGCCCAGTTGGAGTTGGGGGATTGTCCATGAGGCCTCCGGATCCTCCAGGTCTAGGGCTCAGAGTAGAGGTCAGGGCTAAGGACAGAGTGTGTCATCTGCACAGAGACAGGAAACAGACCATAAAAGAGGGGAAGGTGGCCCCAAGGTGAGAAGAGAGAACATAGCCCCACCACACTTAAAAGACTGGTGAAAACAGAGGGGCCTACAAGGAAGCAAAATGTAGAGGAAATGTCAGGGGATAGCGGACTCACAGAAACCAAGGGGAGGGTGTCCTCACAGAAGGCAGACAAGGTCACCATGGCTGATTTTTGCCAAGATGACCAATAAGATAAGCACCAAAAAGAGCCCACTGAGCCAGGCTTCTCACTGGCAGAGGAAGGAGTTATAAAGAAAGCAAGGGGGGAAGGTGAGAATGAACCCTCTGGTACTAGATGAGTGTCAGAGGTGTCAGTATGAACCCATGCTTATTTTTACACACCATTCTCCCACGAAAAGAACCAGCGACTCTGGAGGAACAGCCAATTCTAGGGCTGGTGCAGGGAAAATACATGAGCCTGGAATATCCTGCAGTGTCAGAAAGTAAGAAGGCGTTGGAAAAAAAGAAAAAGAGTAAAGAACATGGCCGGGCGCGGTGGCTCAAGCCTGTAATCCCAGCACTTTGGGAGGCCGATCATGGGCGGATCATGAGGTCAGGAAATCGAGACCATCCTGGCTAACACGGTGAAACCCCATCTCTACTAAAAAATACAAAAAACTAGCCGGGCGAGGTGGCGGGCGCCTGTAGTCCCAGCTACCCGGGAGGCTGAGGTAGGAAAATGGCGGGAACCTGGGAGGCAGAGCTTGCAGTGAGCTGAGATCCGGCCACAGCACTCCAGCCTGGGCGACAGAGCGAGACTCCATCTCAAAAAAAGAAAGAATAAAAAAATTTAAAAAAGAAGAAGAACACAGGAGCCAACCTGAAAGATAAATGCTGATGGCCAAGGCTAGAACAACTTGAGCAAAAAAAAAAAAATTCATTATAATAACGTTGGGTTATGCCCAACGGATAAATATTCATGAGTTCACATGGAAGTAAACTAATGATTGTATAAATACAATAAATGAAGTATAATAGAAGGGACAAATCTTCCATATGGAATTCTAACTAGCAAATGTAAATTGAAATGAGGGAAACAGAAAGTCATCGTTTTAATACCATGGTAATAACTGCTACAGGCCAGGTCCACTGATGAACGCTAAAATGCATGGGTGGACTTGAAGGAGAAATGGGATATCTGTGCAGCCTCCAAATATCTTCCCATTTCCCTCCAGGAATCAGAACTTAGCTCTCCTTTGAGTGTGGGCTGGATTTAGTGACCTGCTTCTAACAAATGAGTAAAGGGAAAACAGTAATATTATAGTTAGGAAATTTGCAGACACCACTTTCATGAAGTTAACCTCACCTCAGTGAGCATTCTTCCCAAAGCCTAAAATACTGGTCTAACCATCAGCAAAATGTCAGACAATCCCAGACTAAGGCCATTCTACAGAAACACCTCACCAGTACTCCTCAAAACTGTCAAGGTCATGAAAAACAAGGAAGGACTGAGAAACTGTCACAGATTGGAGGAGGCCAACGAGAAATGACCAATAAATGCAACACGGCATCCTGGATCGGATCCTGGAACAGAAAAAGAACATTAGTGGAAAAACAGGAGAAACAGGATTCAAGTCTGGAGTTTAACAGAATACTAATCCATGTTAATTTCTCAGTTTTGACAAATATACAATAATTATGTAAGATGCTAACACTAGGGGGAAGTTGGGTGTAGGTATAGGGGAAGTCCCTGTATCATCTTTGCAACCTGTCTGTAAATCTAAAATTGTTAAATTTTAAAACGTTCACGAAACTTTAAGTCTCCTCTGCAATATGGCTCGAGGTGGTCCCCAGCGGAGTTCCGAAGCGCCCTTTGTTTGACAAATTCCTTCAGATCTCATCTTACATGCTCCCCAAAAGAACCAGCGACTCTGGAGGCACAGCCAATTCTAGGGCTGGTGCAGGGAAAATATATGAGCCTGGAATATCCTGCAGTGTCAGAAAGTAAGAAGGCGCTGGAAAAAAAGAAAAAGAGTAAAGAACACAGCCGGGTGCGGTGGCTCAAGCCTATAATCCCAGTACTTCGGGAGGCCGAGACGGGCGGATCACGAGGTCAGGAGATTGAGACCATCCTGGCTAACACGGTGAAACCTCCTCTCTACTAAAAAATACAAAAAACTAGCCAGGCGAAAAACCAGAAAGTCCCACCTGACACCGCAGACTGGGTCAGGAGCTGCCTCTGGCTCCCACAGGCTCCCTGTGGCTCGCCTATCCTGGCCCCAACCCCTCTGCCTCCCCATCCCAGCCCTGGTCACTGTCTGCTGTCGGGGTTGTCTTCCCCGACAACCTGTGAGCTTTGTGAGGGTAAAGTGGAGGCTGTCTCAGCCATCGCTGTGTCCGTCTCGAGTTCAGAGTAATGTGAACTCTGAATTCCCTGACTCCTCTGGGAATACCCTTGAACAGGCAGAAGCTGCGCCTGAATCCTCCCAACCTGACCCTTAACCCTTCACAGCCCAAGGTCTGCCAGATCCACCTTCCTGCTATCCCCTTTCCTGTTTGCCCATCCAGGACACATCTGAAGCAACATAAATGGTCTGTCCCACCCATCTACCAAAAGAGGGTCACACCATCTCCAACCCCCGCCACACCCACTCGCCTACATGTCCCCCCTGTACACCAAGTGTCAGAAACACATGGTCACTGTGAATGTCTGGGGTGCCTGCCCAGTCCACAGCCCTTGCCAGCAGACAGTCATCACTGTAGGAACCCTCTAGCGACAGTGACTTGAGCAGGGTTGGATACCTCACCCTGGAAATCCCATTCCTATCTGGGAAATTTGGAATGAAGACTGAGGGGCTGTGGGTAACTGAGCTGGAAGGTCACATAGAGCGGGGGCAAGAGTCCACCCAGGGTCAACCCAGCTGCCTGAGAACAGGAAGCAGCCAATGCAAAGAGAAGCAGAGACCACAGGGCCCAGTGGAAGGAAGAACGGCAAGTCGCTGTCCCACTTCTGCTTCTCTTCTGTTCTCATGAGGCCCCTGTCCAGTTCTGGCCATCACCACCCACAACTAATCACAGTGAGTCCTGCCTTCAAAATGCACCCAGACTCCAGTGATGACTCGTTCCTGCCCCTGCCCTGGGACAGGCCACTGTCATCTCACCTAGATTACTGCAGCAACCTCCTCATGGGCCTCCCTGCTCTCATTGTCAGACCACACTTCCATCTATACACCCTTCCTTAGTGATCCCATCCTGGGTTTTAATAGCGTAAACACGCCAACTACTCCCAGCCCAGATCTGTATCTCCAGCCCAGATCTCACCCTTCAATGCCAGTCTCGTAGAAGCTCCTGCGTGGCCAGCGAGTCCACTCGGAGGCTAAACATGCCCACATTCTCTCTCAGTCTTCTCCATACAGCTTACGGCACTCCCTCCTTCCTCTCTGCAGGCTAAACGCCATAGCCTGGTCCTTGACTCTTTCTCACCCTACACACCTGATTCTCCCTTCAAATTATATGCAAAATCTGAACACATCTCCCACCTCCCCGTTAGCACCCTGGCCAAGCCACCGTCGTCTCTGCTGGACTACACAGTGGCCTTCTCACTGGCGTCCTGCTTCTACCCTAGTAGCCACGTGGGAGCCAGAGGAACCCTCTTACCATGGTAGATCACATCGCCTCAGCGCACCATGCTCTCACTGCCGCACATCTCATCAGCATCAAATTCAAGTCCTTCCCACGGCCTCCCAGTCCCACCTGACCTTGTCTTGGTCTCCTTCCCTCCCACCCTATCCAGTCTGGTCCAGTTCACTCCTCTCTGCTCCTCCAGCACACCAAGCGTGCCTCGGGGCCTTTGAATTTGCTGGGTTTTTCTACCTGGAAACGTCCTTCTTCCCAAAATACACACCCAGCTGGCGTCCTCGCCTTCTGTGAGGCCCATTAACGTTTTTCTCAGAGAGGTTTTCTTTAGCCCCTCTATCTAAAATAGCACCTCTTTCCACCCTCTAGTCCTCCAACACTCAACTTCCACAGCTCTGTTCACTAATATTAGCATTCATCTTGCCCACTGGAATGCAGGCTCCAGGAGGATGGGGCTTTCGGGGGTCTTGTTTGCTACTGTTAATAATACCAGCATCTGAAAATGCTTGGCAAGTAGTAAGTAGCCGGCATCTGATGACTCAACAAATAAGCAAAGAAAACCCTGGAATCAGTTAGGATATTGTTGGTTCTAAGTAACAGAAAGCTCAATTCAACAATATAGTTGGCTTAAACGATAGAGGTATGTTGAATTCCCTAATGAGAAACTCTGGAGGTAACTCACTCCAAGTGAGGCCTGATCCAGCACTTCAACATCATCACCAAAGACTCGATGTCTTTCCATCTCTCCACTAGTCCTTCCAAGAAAATGGCTAAAATCACATCACTAAGAAGTGGGTTGGCTGGACGCAGTGGCTCACGCCTGTAATTTCAGCACTTTGGGAGGCCAAGGTAGGTGGATCACCTGACCCCAGGAGTTCGAGAGCACTCTGGGAAACATGGTGAAACCCCATCTCTACAAAAAATACAAAAATTAGCCAGGTGTGGTGATGCATGCCTGTGGTCCCAAGTACTCAGGAGACTGAGACAGGAGGATCCCCTGAGCCTGAGAGGTCAAGGCTGCAGTGACTCCAGCCAGAGTGACAGAGTCAGGCCCTGTTAAAATAAAAAATTTAAAAAAAAGAAGAATAAGTGGAAGTGGCTTACTAACATGTTTATTCATCTGACCGCCACTTCTTCACAATTGTGAAAACTGTAATGCTGATGAACATGATGCTGATAATAACAGCTATCACATATGCAGTGCTTTGTGCCAGGCACCTTACTAGTACTTTATTAGCTTCTGTGTGCCTTCATTTCCTCATTTGTAAAATGGGAACAGTAATAGCACCACATACAGTGACTGAGGATTAAATGAGCTAATACATAAAATGGTAAGATCTCAAAAAAATATTAGCTTGTTTCAGTTAGCTATTGCTGTGTAACAAAGCATCGTAAGCCACAGGGGCATAAAATAGCAACCATTTCTTTGCTCATGATTCTGCAATTTGGATAAGGCTCAAAGGGTGAGGGGATTTGGGATAGTTCATCCCTATTCCACATGGTGTCAACTGGAATGGGGGTTAGGCCATCCCAAGATGGCACCACTTGCATGCCTGGCACATCAGCTAAAAGTTGGAACAGCCGCGGGCTGGGGCAGATCTATACAAAGTGCAGGGCTCCAAGAGTAGAAGCAGAATCTGCCAGGTCTCTTAAGGCCTAGGACTCCATTTAGTACAGCATCACTTTCACTTTCACTGTATTCTTTTTTTTTTTTGAGACAGAGTCTCACTCTGTCACCCAGGCTGGAGTGCAGTGGTATGATCTTGGTTCACTGCAACCTCCACCTCCCGGGTTCAAGTAATTCACCTGCTTCAGCCTCCAGAGTAGCTGAGACTACCAGAGTGTACCACCACACCTGGCTAATTTTTTTTTTTTTTGTATTTTTAGTAGAGATGGGGCTTCTCCATGTTGGTCAGGCTGGTCTCGAACTCCTGACCTCAAGTGATCCACCTGCTTCAGCCTCCCAAAGTGCTGGGATTACAGGCATGAGCCACCGCGCCCAGCCTGCTTTCATTGTATTCTATTGGTCAAAGCAAATCTCAGCTCGGATGTAAGGGGAGGGAAGGAGGCTCCACCTCTTGATAGGAAAAACAGCAAAGAATGCGTGGCTGTCTTTAATCACAGCTATTTTAATCTCACAGTAACAGCCTTGTCACTCGTCTCCCCACTTCAATGCCTAATGCCTTATAGTCAGTTCCCCATAGAGAAGCCAGAGGAATCTTCTAAGTACACTTTGGTACGAAGAATTTTAGAGGGAAACACACACACACACACAAACACACACACACACACACACACCTGACCACGCTCCTGTCCCCAGCTTAAAATTCTACAACTTCCCACTAACGTGGGGTAAACACCCAAACTCCTTATGGCATACACAAGGTCTGACCTCTTGCTCTGCATCTGCCTCTAGGCTCCAACCATCACAAACTCTTAACTCTTAAAGGAGTTAATGCCTACTCCTTCATCACCTCAAACCTCATTTCCTAGGATCCGGATTTGATATCCTATTAAGTGTTCTTATAACACTCGCTACCTTTCTTTGTAATTTCACACGTGTGATTGATAGTCTAAATTACCATCCCTATTACTGTAGGTTCTATGGGGGTAGGGAAATATTTTGTTCTCTGCTGTGTTCCCAATGCTGAGCAGAAAGAAGAGGTAAGGTGAAATAATTGTTGAATGTCTTGAGCCCTTCAGAAAAGGCAGTCCCTTCAAGTTCTGTAGAAAGGGGATCAGCAGAGTTCCCAGCATGCTGGGATCCAGATGTGTGCTCTTCAATAGTTTATTTGATAAGTAGTTACTGAGCCCTAACTATGTGCCAAGAACTTTTCCATGTGTTGGAGATAACGGAGGAAGTAGACAAAAGCCCCTTCCCTCATGAAGTCAACAGTCTCCTAGAGGTAAGGGTCAGGGGAGACAGACCCTAAACACAGATAAATTCTATAGAGTGTTAAACAGTAATATGATTAATGTTAAGGATAAAGTTAAAGAAGCAAAGATAGATGTGACTATTAGTGGTACAATTTTAGAAGGGTGGTGAGGGAAGATCTCAGGAAGGCAGTGACATCACAGGGGAGACCTAAAGAGGAAGGAATGAGTCTGGGCTATTTGGTAGATGAGTTCTTTAGGCAAAGAGAAGAGCAAGCACAAAGGCCCTGGGGCCAGTGTGGCTGGAGCACAGGGAGTAATGAGTAGACGATGTCAGAGAGGTGATGAGGTCAGACAATGAAGGGCCTTGCAGAGGACTCTGGTTTTTACCCCGAGTGAGATGGAGCCTCGGAAGTGTTCTGAGCAGGCAAGGGATATGACCTGATACAGGTGCTCACAGCATCCCTCTAGCTGCATGTGAGGAACACTCTGGGGGGGCAGGGGTGAGAGCAGAGAGATCACTGAGGGGCCTGCCATAATGGTCTGGGAAAGAGATAAGGGTGGACAGGACTGAAGGTGGGGAAAAGTGATCAGGTATATTAGCTGACAGACATGGATATAAGACAGAGAGAGGAGTAAAGAACAATTCCAGTGGTTTGGGCCTGGAGAGGAGGGAGCATTTATTGAGATGAACATGGGGGGAATAAATTTTGGGGAAAGGAGGAGGAGCTCAATTTGATCAAAATTACTCTGGAGATACCTCTAGATTACCAACAGGTATCAGGTAGGCATCTGGTCAGGAGCTCAGAGGAGAGATTCTGAGATACACATAGAAATGTGACATATAATGGGAGGCCGAGGCAGACGGTTCACAAGGTCAATAGATCGAGACCATCCTGGCCAACATGGTGAAATCCTGTCTCTACTAAAAATACAAAAATTAGCTGGGTATGGTGGCGCGTGCCTATAGTCCCAGCTACTCGGCAGGCTGAGGCAGGAGAATCGCTTGACCCAGGAGGCAGATTTTGCAGTGAGCCAAGATCGTGCCACTGCACTACAGCCTGGTGACAGAGTGAGACTCCATCTCCAAAAAAAAAAAAAAAAAAAAAAAAGTGACATATACATTTCCATGCCTCTCCCAAATTCCTCACAAAACCTACATGATCTTGCCCTGCTGATACCTCCTTGGTAAGTTAATGGCGCACACACACACATCCTGGGCCCTCCCCTTCCTAGCTATCGATACTGGTCAAGTTACCTAACCTTCTCTGTCCTAGGTATCATTTACAAATGGGAGATCACATCAGCACTTGCCTCCTAGGATTGTTCATTCAAGACATTAGTTACTGAGCATCTGCTGTATGTGCTGGAGATATCCCTTCCCCACTCCTCCCTGCCTCCGCCTCCCACACAGCCTGTCAACCTTCTGGACGTCTCTCCCATCCCCTCTTGCCCTCCCGACGGTGACCCGTGCCCTGATCCATTCCCAACACCTCTTGCCTAGGAATCTATCACATCTGCCACCCTGGGTTCCCTGACCCCAGTCACTTTCCTGTTAATCTATTCTCATGTCACAGCAAACTGGGCCGTACCCCTTCCCCACTAAATATCCTCCCATGGCTCTTCATTGCCCTCAGGACAAAATCCCAAGTTCCCTACATGGTCAGGAAAATCTTCCACATCTCATTCATACAGAATTTTCAGTATGATCACCAACACCAGATCACCTGCAGTCCATGTTCACACATCAAGCTGTTTCTGCCTTTGCTCAAGCCATTCCACCACACCGCCCCCGACCCCCAAAACATCCTTCCGTCTTCAGGTCTCAGCTCAGACAGCTCCTAGTCTTCCGGGATGATCTTCCTACCAGGGCCTCCTCGGGTTCCCACCGCGTTCTAAGCCGCCTCCATTAGTGAACATAGACAGGTCCGCGACGGGGTCCTTGCCTGTCTCTCCTGCTGAGCGGGGCTTCCCGCAAGCCGGGCCAGGCACAGCAGCCAGTGATGTCCACGTGCTGGGGCCCCTTCAGGCCTCGGCGTCTACCCGCCCACTCCGGAACTGTGAGCGACAACCGGCACGCTCTCCCGGCACCGCACCGCGCCCACCTTCTGCATACCTCGAAGACCTTAACACCTGCGCCAAAGCCACCCAATCACGGTCTTCTCTCCACCTCCTAAACACCAGGAACATCTAGGACCCGGCTACCTCAGACTGCTCATTGGCTGCCTGAAAACCCGCCCCCAAGGCTGAGCGAAAACAACTCTGGTTGTTGTAGTTCCCCGACACCGCAGAAAGCGATTGCTAAGTAGAACTCCATTTCCCAGAAAGCGCCGCGCCCCAGTGGTGGGAGACGGTACCCTTTGAACTGGGCAGTTCTTGATTGGCCGGTTGGGAGACGTACATTTCCAAATTACCATGGAAACAGGACCACTTACCTGGAACCCCAGGAAAATCTTTTTTCCTTAGAATCTCAAAACACTTTGTTTCGCGATGACTCTAAAGGGTTGGACAGTACACATGTGGGGGCAGAGTCTGTACCTATTGTCTGCCTATTCCCCAGTTGGCGCCAACAAAGCCTGCTAAGTGCACTCAGCGGCTACTGGACGCCGGCTTGGCCTGAGGAGCCACTCCTGTGCTGGCTCTGCGGACGCCCCGGCTTATTAGGGTACCTGTTTCCCAGAGACAGGCCAGAGCTGAGCCTTTACCCTTTCAGAGTCTGTTTACCCAGGAAAAGGCAAATGTAGACCAGGCTCCCATCCACGATCAGGCTCCTATCCACGATCTATCTAGAATGCTGGTGCCCCAGACCTGCAGCCCCATGCCTGCAACAAGAGCCACAGCTTCCCCACAAGAGACGTCTCCACACCACAGAGCTCCTCCAGTACCCCCTCCACAAACCCCCTTCCCCACCAGGCCTCTGAGGGTCAGGTGAGAGGAGGCGAGGCCCTGCAAACGCTCAGGCAGGCATGTGAGAAAGCTCTTTACTGGGGGTACAGCGAGGAGGAGCAAGGCCACCTCCCCCTACCTGCCCCCACCCCCTCCTCAGGTCCTGGGGTGAGGGGGGGTCTTCCCTCCACCGGACCACCACTGTCTTTGGTACAATAAATAGAAAAAAAGGGGGAGAGGGGCCCAAGGGTCCAGTCCTTAGCGGGGAGGGAGCGACCAAACCCCTCTCCTTGACCCCCCTGCCCCAGGCCCCAATCAGTGCAGGCCTCACCCACCCCAGCTGGGTAGCAGCAATTCCAGTCAAGGAGAGAGATGAGGATGGGAGCCCAGGGCCCCCAGATGGGGGGGGTATGGCTTCAGGAGGGGCCCCAGGGAGGGGGCAGGGTCATGAGCTGGCTGCCGTGCTCTGGGGTACACCACGGAGGCCCAGGTGAGGCCCCAGAGTGGCAGGGTCATCAGGAGGCGGGAGGGGTGGACGACCTCCCGTCATCCGAGTCCGGAGGGCTGAGGCAGCCGGGTGCTGGGGGGCAGGCGCTGGGTGAGGTGGGGAGCAGTCAGCAGGCCCGCCCACCAGGCTCACATCCATCAGCTCCGGAGGTGGTGGTGAGGTTGGTGATGGGGGACGACCAAGGTACCGGGGCTGGGGGGGTAACTGGGCCCCGGTCCCAGGCAGTGATGAGGCAGAGGCCGGGGCTTGATGTGTCTTGTGGGGCACATCACCCCCTGCCCAGGGCCGCAGTGGCTGGGAGGGTGGGACCTAAAAAAGCAAAGGAGCCATGGATGATGGAGACCCCAGTCCTTAAGCCCCAGGCACCACCGCCCACCTCCAAAGCCCCCAAAGCTTCATTACCTGGGGGCTGTTCATCTCACAGTCTGTGATAGGGGGCCCAGGGCCCCCACAATATCGGTTGCTGTAGCGATAGGTCCGGTTGTCACTGGAGGAGCCACTGGAGCCTCCTGGAAGTGCCAGGGAGGAGAGGTGAAGGGGCATAAGGTGAGAGACGGTAGCAAGTGGGTTTTGGGATGGCTGAGTAAAGTTCGTGGCCCAGGCTCAGGTTCAGGCTTCAAGATCAGAGCCCATCTGAAGAACCAGGCCCAATTTTGAGATTTTAGATTGGAATTCAGTTTTGGGTTTTAGAGTCAGAACCAGTTTCAGGGATCGGAGCTCAAGCCCAATTTCAGAGATTGTGTCAGGGCCAGTTGGAGCTCTCCCATCCCACACGTCATCTTAAGAGTTCAGGATCAGACAGTTTCAGAGCTCTTGTGTGAAGACCCAGTAACGAGGTTCCCTAGGACAGGCCAAACCTGAGCAGCCCCCACCCCTGTTGTACCCCATTTGGGCACCTGGGCACCCACCAGAACTGGAGATGGAGCTGGCGGTGCTGGAAGAGGGGCAGGTGTCGAGAGGCGCGGGCGAGGTGGAGGCACTGCTGCCTGCCGGGCCCGTGTTGGTGGCCTCGTCGGCCGTGCGGCGGAAGAAGCCGTGCTGCAGAGCCCCCAGGGGGCTGATGCGGGCGGCGGGCTCATACTCCAGCATGCGCAGCACCAGGTCCTGGAAGCGGAGGTAGTCGGCGGGGCTGTGGCCCGGCTCCCCCGCCCGCCGGCCCCCGGGCCCGCCCGTCTGCACGCCCAGCACCTCCTGCAGCCGCCGTGTCCCGGGGCCCTGGTAATCCTGGCAGGGAGGGGGTGGGAGGGGGGGCAAGAGAGTGGCCGTCAGTGGGCAGGAGGGGCAGGGAGACACACATGGGGAAACAGAGGCACAGGAGAGAAAGTGGAAAGAAAAGCTAAGAAGAGTTGTGGGGTGGGAAGGAGAGATGGGAGATGGGGTGGGCAGGGGTGGAAGGAAAGGACAGACAAGGGGGACAGGAAGGAAGGGAAAGACACAAGGGAGAGGGAGCAGGGGGAGAGAGCCCCAAGTGTGAGTGAGGGGCCACGGGGTGGGAGGAGTGGTGTGGGGCAGGGGCCGCACCTTCCTGAGTTCTTTTGTCCTTCGTAGGGTCCAGCCACCCCCAGGCAGCCGTTCAAAGTACTTGCGAGCCTTGGGCGCCTGGTCCAGCATGGCGGCCGGCGGGATGCCCAGCACCTCCACAATGCGGTTCATCTGGTCCACCTGTGAGCAGGTGGGAGTCAGGGTCATCAGGCCAGCCAGGCTCCACCCCCTCCACCTCCAGCACACCCCTTCCTGGGGGCACACCTCATTGGAGCCACTGAAGAGGGGCTCTCCGGTGTGCATCTCCACAAGGATGCAGCCCAGGGACCACATGTCAATGGCCAGGTCGTAGGGTGTGCCCAGGAGCACCTCAGGCGAGCGGTAGAAGCGGCTCTGGATATACTGGTAGATCTGGGAAAAGGGTCATCGTCAAGGGTCCCAGCCTCCCCTACCGGTCCCACTGACACCCCCAAAGCTAAGAGGACCCAACTAAGGACAGGCCTCTTGCTGACAAAATGGGGACTGAGGCTCCAAATCCTGCCATTATCAGCACCAGTTTTCTGGGAGCCACTGGCGCCATCTTGTTTATCAATCTGGGGAGCCTGCTGGCCTAAAGAGACCCTGATCTCCACCCCCAACCCTGATCCTAGGCCTTTCTGGGTCACCAGGCAGAGGCTGACATTCCACAAACCCTATACTATTGTCATTTTTAGTGGCAGCTCACACAGAGCTGAAAAGTTGAAGCCTTCCACCTCCATCCCAGCTTTAAGAACACAGAATACAAAAACTTAGTGAAGCAGCACCCAGGGCTCAAACCCAACCCAACTTTACCCTGTTCACATCTGGCAGCTTCAAAACGAGCCCTGCCCCCTCAGGCTTCACCCTCCCCATCCTAGTGGGCAGTATATCCACACCCCCACCCCAAGCACTATCCTTCACTTCCAGCAGCTCCTAATAATCCCATCCCGGCCAAGCCCCGCCCCTAAGCCTCCCGTTAGCCCTGCCTCACCCAAAGCACTAGCCCTGCTCCCAGGACCGAGCTGCCCCGTACCCTCTGGCCAAGCTGGCAGGAACTGCCGAAGTCCACGATCTTGATGGCGCTGCGCTTGGGGTTGCAGAGCAAGATGTTTTCGGGCTTGAGGTCGCAGTGAATGATGCTGAGCTCAGGCGTGGCCAGAAAGAGCAGTGCCGTGCAGAGCTGCTGCGCCAGCTTCCGGGTCAGGTTCAGTGAGACGCCACGGAAGTGGGTGTTGCGCAGGAGGTCATACAGGTTGTAGGACAGCAGCTCGAACACCAGGCACAGGTGGTTCCGGAACATGAAGTGCCGCTTCAGGTGCACTGCGAGGGAGGGGAGAAAATGGGCCAGAGAAGAAATGGCTCAGAGAGGGCAGGTGGTGGCCTGGGGTCATACAACACTCTTTGATCACTAGCCACATGTGCTGTGCCCACGGGTACCATCTGCTAGTCAACATCTTTTTATCTAACAAACAACTAGATTCACACAGGAAGTTAACACTCTTTCCACGTCTCTGTCAAACCCTCCAATTAAACAAATGAGAAAGTTTCATTAGTTACTACTAGCTCTAACACATTCTACACTTCCTCCTTTAATTTCGTAACACTGCTTTCATCTCCCTTGTATTCATTTTTGTGGCAAAGGACACTAGTTTTCCACTTGCTTTAAGGATGTATGTTTTCCTTTCAAACAAAACCATTTTAAAATCCACTTGCTGTTTATGATTATGTTGTGATGTTTATGTCCATTAAGAGGAATCAGTTTAAGGGAGGAGAAAGACTGGCACAGATGTTAAGAGTAACAGCTCTGGAGTCCACACCCTCATCAAATTATAGCTCAATTAGTACAAACCGCCCCCTCATCCAAGTGACAGCACTTGAATGCTTGGGTTTTTTACCTTTGTTTTTGTCATTGTTGTTTGGTTTTTTGTTTGTTTGTTTTTTAAGATACAGTCTCGTTCTGTCACCAGGTTAGAGTGCAGTGGCATGGTCTTGGCTCATTGCAACCTCCGCCTCTAAGATTCAAGCGATTCTCCTGCCTCAGCCTCCCGAGTAGCTGGGACTACAGGCACCCGCCACCACATCAAGCTAATTTTTTCATATTTTTAGTAGAGACAGGGCTTCACCATGTTGGCCAGAATGGTCTCGATCTCTTGACTTCATGATCTGCCCACCTCGGCCTCCCAAAGTGCTGGGATTACAGGTGTGAGCCACGCGCCCAGCCCCTTTTTTTGATTGTTTTTGCTTGTTTTATTGAAGAAGAAACTAGGATGGAAGCCTGAGTTTCTCATCTTCAAGATGTTGGTAATAATGCCCTTCCCCTTATGGGCTGTGGTGAGTTAACTTACATAAAGCGCTTCCAAGAGAGCCTGGCCCTTGGTGAGCACTCAGTAACCTCTGACCACTACCAAGTAAATAGGACAAAAATCATAAAAGCAGCAGGAGAATCACTGATGTCAGTGAAGCGCAGATCAAACCCTGCTCTGAAGATATCAGCCTCCTCCTGAGGGTGGGGCAGGGGTGTGACCCATCCCTACTGGCTCCAGCTCCCGCTATCTCAGGTACCCATAGCCCTGCAAGTCCCGGGCCTCACCTATGTAGTACTTCATCTCCGTGTCATGCTGGTTCATCAGCTCCAGCAGCCGCAGCTCAATCTGGGCCTGGTTCAGGAAGGCCTTTTTGTTCTTGATGATCTTGATGGCCACGAGCTCCTGGGTCTGATGGTCATAGGCTTTCACCACCTGTTGGGGCAGGGCATGTCAAGAAAGGGGTGGGAGCAGGGCAGAGCCAGGCACCATTCTCTCTCCAGGCAAGGAGGCCCACCGAGAACACTATGCACACTTCGCAGTTGAGTGCACGCCATTAGTCAGGCACTGGTGGAAACGCTGGACGTGAAGTAACATAACCACCTTATGTTGAGTCTTGTTATTTAAACTGTTTTACAGAAAAGGCAACTGAGGCACAGGGAAACTAAGTGGGCTAGGGTGAGCGGCCCAGCATGGGATTTGAAGCCACTGAACCACTGGGTGTGTGGTCAGTGCTAGTGGGGCCTTGGATCAGGGTGGGAGAGGGGGGTGTCCCACACCTGGCCAAAGGAGCCTTTGCCAATGAGCGAGTCAATCTCATAGCGCTCCAGCCAGCGCTCGCCACTGCGCACGATGTAGTCATGGTTGTCGTCATCATAACCATGGTTCAGGACCTTCTTCTCCTTCTTGGTGCTCGAATCCTGGGGTGGCGCCTGCTGGGCCCGCCGCTTCTTCTTCGCATAGTATACCTGCCCAGCCAGCCAGCCAGGAGATGGGGACCGGTGAGTGACTCATGCCAGCAGCCAAGACCCTCGGCACCCAGCCCAGGATCCCCCAGCCCCTGCCCACCTCATTGATGTGCTTGTAGGTCTTGATGAGGTCCACAGAGAGCTTACGCAGCGGGGCTGAGGTTGCATCTCGGAAGGCCAGGGGCAGCCTCCGAGGCAGTAGCCGCACATCAGGCAATACCTGCAGTGCAGGGTGGGGGTGGGCACTGAGGATGGGCCTTTACCTCCAACCTCAAGGGGAAGAACTATAAGGGCTGCTGGCGCATCATGTATTTGGTTGCTGTCTGTATTTGTTCCACCCGTTTAGGAAAGAAACTCCCCCAGGGCTGAGACTTTCTTTTGTTCTTACTGTACCTCCGGTGCCTAAAGCAGGGCCTGGTACACAATGGATACTCTTTCAGACCTGTGATGTGAATGAGTGAACCCTGACCTTTCACCCCTCATCTTTACTCCTTTCTGAACCTCAGTGGGAGAGATCATATGGAAAACCTGGGCTCTGTTCCTCCCCATTCTTCACTGTGAAGCCAGCCACTCTGGGTATCCTCTGAAGTTCCTCTATCTCAATTTACCCTCATCCCTTGGGCCCCAACCCATACCCCCACCAACTCTTTGCACAGTTCTTTCACCCCAAGACTCCTGGATCGGGATCTGGCCCCTGGACCTCCCATTCCATCCTGCTTCAAGCTCTGCATGTCACTGCCTTCACTGCCTCCAGCCTTGGAGAGCTTTGCCCTGCACCACCCATGCCTCTTGGCCTCAAGACCGTTTAGACTCAACACCCCCCTCCATTCACCCCCTCCAGATCTTTCACTCTGAACTTTTCTTAGTGAGCATTTATTGGGTATTTACTATGCGCCAGGCACCATTCTAAGCATTCTGCATGCATAGCATTAACTCATTTAATCCTCACAACAACCGTGTGAGGTAGGTATCATTATTGGCCTCATTTCACAGAATAGAAAACTCAAGTATGGAGAATCTAAGTAATTTAACCACTGGGTAAGGATCTGAACCCAACCTCTCCAAACCCTGACTCTGCCTGAAAACTCCTCTGTTATTTTCTAATCCCATGGGACCCATTATGTGCCCAGGAGACTGTCTTGGGCAACCACACTACCTTTTGGTCTGGAGACCCTTCTATCCCCAGCCTCCCCCTACCACCAGGCAGGTGAGGAGCCCGCTGAACGCGTACCTGTGTGTGCTCCTGGGGCCCTGGGAAGCCAGAGAAGGGACCATGGCCCGGTGGGACGGCCATGGTGGGCTCAGAGGGCCGCAGGGGAGCGAGGCCTGGAGCGGGAGCCCGGCCGGGGGGCGCCTTCTTGCATCCTGCACCTCGGCTGCCACCGCCGCTGAGACCTGAGAGCAGACAGGCGGTAGGAAAATAACATGGAACAAGGGATATGTGAATAGTGCCAGGAGGGGAAGAGGTGGGCATGAGAAAGGCAGGGAACAGAGAGAAGAGGAAAAGGGCACAAAAGAGCAACAGGTAGCAATGAAGAAAAGGGGCAGAGAAGTGGCAGCCAGGTGGGGGGTGGCACAGCAGTCCCTCGACAAATAATGACCAAGTAAATGATTAAGGCAGCACAAAGAGAACACATAAAAGACAATGATTGGGGGCCAGGCAGGGGTCGACATGAGCCATCACAGGGAAAGGAGGACAGGAAGACACCAATAATTCGGAGGAGGGAAAGAAAAAAGATAGAAACCGCAGACAGTATACAGAGGAGCAGGCTTCATTCTTTTGTCATTACTACTCATGGCCCTCCCCAGAGCCCCTAACACAAGATCCCACCCTTCTAAAGTCTTCCCTGAACATTAGGATCTCAGCCCGTAGTACAGCAAGGGCCACTACTTCAAGATCTATCCTTCGCAGTGATTCCCTCAACCCAGAGAACTCTAGGATTCCCAAACCACATGAGTGTTCCCCTCCCAAACCACAGCAGAATCCTCTGCAGCCCTAAAACCACATCAGCGTCCTTGGGGACCTCCCAACCACACCAAAGTTATCTGAGAACCTCTATAGAACAGAGTCCCATCTCTACGGCATTCTCATCTACCGGGACACAACTTTCCTAGGGGACCCTCTCCATATCATGCCAAGACCGCTTCCCTATATCAGGTCCTCCATATTAGGAACCAGCCTTCCAGGCAGTCTCCCTGTACCATATCCCAATTCCCCCTGCCACAACAGGGTTCTTCCCCATATTACTCCAAGACCCCATCCCCATCAAGGCCCACTCCTCCTGACGGGAGAAGGTGTCTCTTCCCACAGTTTAGAGTGATCATCTTTTCTCCCCTACACTGCTTCCTTGCCCTCCTACACACACACACACACAGACTGCCTAATATTCCTACCAGAGACCCTTCTCCAGGCACCCCTCTTTATACCAGGGTCATTCCACAACTGTGTCCACTCCTACAGGGCCTCAAAGCCAAATGTCCAAGTATCACATAGGGTTCTCTCCTCCCAGAGTTGTCAGCCACAGCAAAATCTTCTCCCCGATGGGCCATTCTCTCCCCCATGTCAAATCCCTTTCTCCTATTCCATGCCTCACCACTCCACGACTCCTCCACCCTTGGAGCTTCCCCCCAAAACAACCTCTTTTCCGGGGCCCTCCCACACCAGGACCATCTCTCCCAGCCCCCACCCCCTACCCGGGTCAGGGCTGGCGTGGGGCCCACGGGGGGCTGGGGCGCGGTGGGGCCCCCAGTGGGGTGGGCGAGCGGCCAGCATGGCGGCGGTGGCAGCGCTGAAAAGGCGACCGCCTGTCCCTGGCCCGGCCGGCCCCGCAGCAGGGAGGGCAAGCGGGACGGGCGGCTCGGTGGGTGACAACAGCAGCCGCCGCTGCCACCGGGGGCGGGGAGAGGAGGGGACAAGGGTCAGCCCGGGGCACGAGGGGGAAGAGTAGAGCAGGTGGACGGGGGAGGGACGACACGCCCCACCCTGAGTGGCCACCAGCCCCTAGAGACCCGGCGTCCCGCCCCCCACCCAGGAGGCCCTCCTGGGCCTGCCGAGACCGGCAGGCGGGGCCCGACTGAGCTTGGCAATCGGCACCTGCCATGGCAACAACTGTGCCATTGGTCGCTGGTGCCAAGAGCTCAGCCAATCACAGCCTAGGGCAGCTGTTGCTAGGCAACGAAGAAGCGGCCCGCGGAGCCGAGCCCAAACAAAGGGCGGGAGTGGGGCCCAGCTACCCCCTCCCAGCCTCCCTCCTGCAACTGCTCCCTCGGGCTTGGCTGGTTCCAGGAATTCAACTATGAATAGCCAGGCAGGGCCCGCACCTGCCCGCCACCCCCCTCCTCTCCTCCCTTGGCCTCGCGCTAAGTCTCGCGGCGACGCGGGCAGGGCGGATCCCGTCCTGCCCACCTCCCTGCGACCGCGTGCCGCCCCACCGTCCCTGCGCCGTTACCTGAGGGAGCGGGCAAGGGGACTCAAACTGCTCGGGGAGCCCGAGCTCAGACCTGCCCACTGGCTGAGGGTATCCGGCAGACGCGGCAAGCCAGGGCCCCGATTACCCAGTAATGCAACCAGCAAAATGGCGACCACAACAAACCGGCCCCCCCACGCCCTGGACTCCGCCCCCATCCCGCCCTCTCCGCCCCCCTCACGTGACCCAGACTGCCACTCCGCCTGCGCGAAGCGGCCGCTTACCTGTACGCATGTGCAGTGAGCTACCAATCCCACCCAAGAACCGAAATCCGGGCTGCGGCTGCGCAAGAGGCAGCTACAAACGGAGCATGTGCCCTGTGACCGGGTGAGCATTTACACCACGACCCCGCAAAGTAAACCAAGGGTGCATGCGCCCTGTGTCAGCAGGTCAAGGGGAGGAATGAGCAGCAGACATGGGAGACGGATGAGTCTTTTAATAGAAAAACACACGTGCAACAGTATCAACACACATCTCTAGCAATCCAGACAGCGCTGAACTTCAGTTCTTCACCTTGGGGGGTGGCCTGTGAGAGGAAGATACGTGATGAAGAAGGATCCCCAGGATCATGGCACTCGGGGTGCAAGGGACAGAGATGTCTGTCTTGGTGTATTGCTGGGCCCCTGCTCACCTGTACACTCCCACGACCACAGCATGGTCTCTTTCATATGGCTCAAGGGTCAACTGCTCCTGCGGCTTCATATTCTCCTGCTGCATCTTTTTCACTTCGGAGGCAAACACAGCCTCGGCTGAGGCTGTGGAGTCAATGCAGTTGGCCTAAAGAGGAGAAAGGACTGACCGATGTCTACAACAGGGCTTTGGGCTGTTTTCCTCTTGTGTGCTCTTTAAACCAGATGTTTTCATTATTAATTCAAGTAAAACTCAGTGCTGTGGTCCTAATGTGTCCCCCAAAGTTCATGTGTGGGAACCTTAACGCTTAAATGCAACAGAACTGAGATGGGCCTTTGAAAGACGATTTAGGTCATGAGGGCTCTGCCTTCCTGAATAGACTAATGCTATTATCACAAGAGTGAGTTCCTGATTAAAAGCATGATTATGCCCCCTTTCTATCTTGCTCTCACCCTTCTGCCAGTGGATGACAGCAATTTGGCCCTCGCCAGATTCAGACCCCCAATCTTGGACTTTCCAGTCTGCGGAACTGGTAGCCAAATAAATTTCCGTTCATTATAAATTACCCAGTCTAAGGCTGGGCGTGGTGGCTCACACCTGTAATCCCAGCACTTTGGGAAGCCAAGGCGGGGGAATCACGAAATCAGGAGATCGAGACCATCCTGGCCAACATAGTGAAACCCTGTCTCCACTAAAAATACAAAAATTAGCCGGCTGTCGTGGCACACACCTGTAGTCCCAGCTACTCGGGAGGCTGAGGCAGGAGAATCACTTGAACCCAGGAAGTGGAGGTTGCAGTGCACTGAGATCACAACACTGCACTCCAACCTGGCAACAAAGTGAGACTCCATCTCAAAAAATAAAAATAAAAAAAACAAATTACCCATTCTATAGCATTCTGTGATAGCTGCATAAAAAGGGCTAAGACACTTGGGTTTAGGAAATGTGATAAAAGGGCTTAATTAAAGAAGTTTCTGGCTGGGTTCATGCCTGTAATCCTAGCACTTTGGGAGGCTAAGGTGGTGAGACTGCCTGAGTTCAGGAGCTCCAGACCAGCCTGAGCAACATAGTGAAACCCCATCTCCACTAAAAATATAAAAGTTAGCCAGGTGTGGTGGCACACATCTGTAGTCCCAGCTACTTGGGAGGCTGAGGCACAAGAATTGCTTGAACCTGGGAGGCGGAGGTTGCAGTGAGCTGAGACTGCACCACTCACTTCACGCTACCCTTGTGACACAGCGAGACTCTGTCTCAAAGTAAAAAAAAAAAAAAAAAGGTTTTAGTTTGCTTTGGATTTGAAGCAGGAAGCCTCAAACAGTCCTATTTATCTAAAAGCCGGTGCTTATGTTTTATACCCAGGAATTGTTTGGTTTATTTCTACTTCCTCTTCTTTAATAATAGTAATAATGCAGTTGAGAATAATAAAACAAATGTAGTAAAAGGCTAACAAATGGTGAACCCTGTGAAGGGTGATGGGGGAGTTCTCCGTTATTTCTAAATAAAACGTTGTGAAAGATGCACCTAGTTTTTATCTAGTATCTATTCTAGGCCAGGATCTTTTCTAAACACTTCATATATATTGACAAATTTGATCCTGTCATCCACCCTGAAAAAGACTAATATTTCTATTTCACAAGTGAGGAACTGAGGCATATAGGTTAAGTAACTTGCTCAGTTACACGGTAGGCTGGAATGAGATGGTCAGACTCAATTTTGCACTTGACCACTGCACTCTCCTTTCTCTTTAAATCCAAAGCTATAGTTTTGCAGACTTGGTCCCTCTGTTTTGGGTGGCTATTTGACAGATACAGATAGAGAAGATACTCCCTAGAACACTGCCACCCCATCTTACACTCCTCCAAACCCCGCACCTTAATGGAAATCACAAAGTGTCCTCCATTACGCAGGAAGGTGTGGGCATTCAGGGCCACAATCCGGGTCTGGTCGGGCTGGGCCACATCAGCAAAGATCACATCCACCATTGCTAAGGAGAAAGGGGCAGCAGTTACAAGTTGGAGTCACAGGGATCATCCCAGACCCTCCCAGGGGCCTATGCCCATCACCAGCAGGTTCCTGGGAGATTCTCCCTGCCTCCAGTTTCACTCCCCACCTCCACTGGTCCCCCTCCCTCCAGTATCCCAAGATGAGTCCAAAACCCACAGTCACATCATTCATCCACTCTTCTTGGAAACCATGGTTGCCACCTACTCTGTGGCCAGCCCTGGGCCGGGCGTGGGGGACACAGAGACGAGTCAGACCCGGACCCTGCCCTCGAGACGCTCCCGGGTCTGGTGGGGAGACAGACATGTCATCAAAAAGACAAGTAAGAGTGAGTGAGCACTTATAGGGAAGCGAGTCTGCAGGACCGTGAAATGAAAACAAGTCACAGAACAAAGGGGATGGTATGAGTGCATGGCGGAAAAAAACACAGAAAGAAAAATGAGCAGAATGAAAAATAATGTATTTAAGGCAGTGTGACTTTCCAAAAATGAAAAGGTGGTATAATGAAAACTGATTACTCAAAACCTGGGAAAAGCAGACATCAAATTGTTCTCATCAGTTACCTCTGGGGGTGGTTTATAAGGCTTTTCAACTTTTACATTATACCTTTGAATTTTTTTTTTTTTTTTTTTTTTTGAGACGGAGTCTTGCTCTGTCGCCCGGGCTGGAGTGCAGTGGCCGGATCTCAGCTCACTGCAAGCTCCACCTCCCGGGTTTAGGCCATTCTCCTGCCTCAGCCTCCCGAGTAGCTGGGACTACAGGCGCCCGCCACCTCGCCCGGCTAGTTTTTGTATTTTTAGTAGAGACGGGGTTTCACAGTGTTAGCCAGGATGGTCTACGATCTCCTGACCTCATGATCCGCCCGTCTCGGCCTCCCAAAGTGCTGGGATTACAGGCTTGAGCCACCGCACCCGGCCTGAATGTTTTTTTAAACAAAGTCATTAATATTCACAATGGGCCCCTCCAGGTCAAGCCATGCTCAGTTTGTTTTCTGGGCTATGCTCTCACCGGCCAATGATAAGGACCCCGGAAAGGAGGCTTTTTATGCAGGGGCCGTGTAATAAATACAGGAGGCAGGAAGTACAGGAGACCTAGGAGATGGGGAGGAGACTGAAGGAGAGGAGCTTGGCCCTCCAAGGGTGGCTTCCAAGATTCTGAAGTCAAGCTGCCACCTCTACAACCTCACCTAGCTCCCCTTACCCCTTTCTATTCCTGCAGACTCAAGAGGTCTGCTCATCCACTCCAACTCCATCCAAATCAGGGGTCCACTGGCTTCTTCCAGGAAGCCTGCAGTGGCCTGTGCTACCCCACCGGGGCCACCCCCAGACCCCTCACCGATGAGCATGCGGTATTTGTGTGGGTGCCGAGCATCCTCGATCACAGGAATGATGTTGGTCCTCTTCTTGGCCAAGTTAATGAGGTCACGGCCAGAGCGGTGGGAGAACTCGACTGCATAGACCAGACCATCCTAAAATAAATTAAAAATGAATCAACAATGATACTAGTTCTCAGGCATGGAGTGCCTACTTTAGGCCCATACACTCTACACAGCATCTCTTCCAACCCCCAAATCAAAACCCTACCATATAATGACTATTGTTATCATGCCCATTTTACACATGAATACACTGAGGTCCAGACATAAGTCACCAGTGGAGGGTTATTCAGCAAGTAGCAAAAGTACCCAATCCCATCTGCCTGAGAGCCCAGGCTCCCAACAGAGGCTTCAAGCCAGGAAGCCAAGGCACAGAGATGATGTAACCATGGGCCAATCACTGCTGTAAGCACCTTTCAGAAATTAACTCATTTAATCTTCACAAGTCTATGTTCCAGAGAGGTAAACTGAGGCTTGGATGGGTTAGGTAACTTGCCTGATTAAAGCCTGACGGTTTGTTTTCTTGTTTGTTTTGTTTTGTTTTTGAGACGGAGTCTCGCTCTGTTGCTCAGGCTGGAGTGCAGTGGTGCAATCTCAGCTTAGTGCAACGTCCACCTCCCAGGTTCAAGCAATTCCCCTGTCTCGGCCTCCCGACTAGCTGGGACTACAGGCACAAGCCACCACACCCAGCTAATTTTTGTATTTTTAGTAGAGACGGGGTTTTACCATATTGGTCAGGCTGGTCTTGAACTCCTGACCTCAGGTGATCCACCTGCCTCGGCCTCCCAACGTGTTGGGATTAAAGGCATGAGCCACCTCGTCTGGCCAAAGCCTGAGGCTTTAAGACACTACATTTAATAGCTTATAAACACGTAAAGGAACAAAGGGTAATGGAGTGGGACATGTGGGTGCCAGGGGCCCTCTAAATGGGAAGCCTATACAGGCTCAGAAACCATGAGATCTCCTGGTTCTTTCTAAAGAAACCAGAAGAGCAGGTTTTAGCAGCATAAAATTTTAAAGAGGCCCATCAAATCAAATAGTCTGGTATCTATACTCCCAGCTGTCTCTCTAAGGTTGGTCACCCCACACCCACATCTCTTCCCTTGAGGCCAAGAACCCAGGAGCGAGGTTGAATGACATTATCTGGTTCAAGCGGCTCCTTTTACTCACAGGCACTGTGACAGAAAAAGGCCTGGCCCTAAGTCACACAGTGAAGGCAAGCAGTCAAACCCTGCTATTCCAGGTTGGCAGAGGGGAGGGAGCCTTTGCCTCCTGCCTGACTCTCCAACCACTCACTCACCGGACCGACGATATCAGAGACATGGGAGACGGTGGTGCCCGAGGCAGCCCCGAGGTAGAGCACCTTAGCCCCTGGTTTGATGTGGATCTGGTCCACACCACCCAGGATTGCTGCTGCCAACTTGGAGCGGAAAGGGTTCCAGGCTCGGTACTCGATTTTGTCATCTCCTTCCTAGATGACAGATGGGGACAGAAGTCAGTGCTAGGCTCTTCTGCAGGACCTCACTGCCCTTAACCCTAGGACCCTTGAAAGGAACTGGGCCGTCCTATCACTGCACAAGAACTCAACGTGAGTACAGAGCAGTGACCACGCACAAGCCGTCGCTGTCCTCTCATGGAGGTTACTGACTCAAGGGGCAGCAACAGAGAATAAACACAAAGAGTAACAGTAAAACCAGCACTCGTTCAACAAACATGCACTGTGCCAGCACCTACGGTGTGCCAGACCCTGCTGTAGGCGCTGGGGTACAAGACAAGGATCCCTGCCCAGAAGGCGTAAGTATTCACTGAACTAGCTAAATATAACATGGCATATGAGACGGTGACAGGTGTTAAGGAGAGAAGACAAAGCCAGGAAAGAAGACATGAAGTTTGGGAAGCAGGGAAAGGAGCAGGTGAAAATGAGAAAGGGGGCCAGGGAGGGGCTGAAAGGCAGATTCAAATCAGACCTGAAGGAGGCGAGGGGCCATTCAAGTTATCTGAGGAAGGACATTCCCAGGAGAGAGAAAGCAATTAGGAAGGCCCCAAGGCCTCGACAGGCAGAGTGGTGTGAGGCAGCCTGGAGAAGCAGATGATAAGGACGCAGCCTCCCACAGAGCTGGGAGTGGGAAGAGCAAGGCCAGGGTGGCTGGAGGACACTTGGTCAGACGGTTAGTGAAGGAGACCAGGCCGGGGGCAGGCAGGGGGAACTACAATGCGCAGGGTCTTGGAGGCCACAGTGAAGACTCAGGGGTCTAACCTGAAGGCAGTGGGGAGTCACAGAAGGCGGATTAGGAAGGGAACAGACAGCGTGGTTTGCATATTACGACAATCCTCCAGCTGTCATGTGCAGGACACAGGGTGAGGGTAGACACAGACTACTGGCTACACCCTCAGCTGCGACCCTGGTGGCTTGGACAGGGGCCCAGTTCTCACCGAAATCGAGACTCTCTTCTCCCCATAAACCGATTCCCCAGGGACCAGGTTTTTGGTGACCAGTGCATCTTCCTTTCCTCGACAAATGAAGACACCTAGGTGAGGGGATCAGAGCAGTGGTGAGGCCCCCTCGCCGCTCCCTGCCCCGAAGCCCAGCCGGCTCCCTGCCTTCCTCACTCACCCTCATGCCGATGCGGTTCCACCATCACATTCTTCCCCGACTGGTTTCCTCTTTTGCCTCCCCGACCACGACCCCGGTTGCCGCCAGAATGGAAGCCTCCACCTATAATAAAGGAGAGGTACAACAGGAGAGAAAGATCCTGAATCTCCGCCCTCCCCACTCCCCGCCTCAGGAAGGCCTCCTCCATAACCCCTAGCCAACCTTACTCACCACCTCTTCCTCCTCCTCCACCGCCGCCGCCACCGCCGCCACCGCCTCGTCCACGACCTCTAAAGCCTCCGCCTCGACCTCGGCCCCCGCCAAAGCCCCCTCGGCCTCCACGACCACCACGGTCACCAAAGCCCCCTCGGCCGCCAAAGCCACCCCCGCGGGGACTGAAACCTGTGGTGGAAACAAAAATAGGAATCAGGGCAGTGAAGCTTGAAAGGTGAAGCCACCTTGTACCCAGCAATACCTCTCAGGCGAGAAACCTGAAATACGTGTGCCCGTGTACAGCAGGACACACTTCCAAGAATGTCCACAACAAAAGAAAAGCGAAGACTAACCCAAATGTCCATCAATAGAATGGACAAATAAAATAGAAGATACTCACAATCAAGATCACGGAAATGACCTTCAGTCATACACAACAGACTAATGTTAAAATCATCATACTTTTTTGTGCTTAGTGCTTTTTTTGAGATGGGGTCTCGCTCTGCCCCTCATCAAGTTGGAGAGCAGTGACGCAATCATAGCTCACTGCAGCCTTGAACTCCTGGGCTCAAGCAATTCTCCTGCCTCAGTCTCTGAAGTAGCTAAATTACAGGTGTGTGCCACAACTCCCGGCTAACTTTTTTTTTTTTGTAGAGATGGAGGTCTCACTATGTTGCCCAGGCTAGTCTCCAGCTCCTGGCTCAAGTGATCCTCCTGCCTTGGCCTCCTGAAGTGCTGGGATGACAGGTGTCAGGCACCACACCCAGCCACAATAATGTTGCCCAAGAAAAGGGGCAAGGGAATGAGAAATGCAAAACTCATGATACTGGAGAATGGGAAGGAGATACTAATATGGGGTTGGGATAGGGGAGGAGTACATGAGTAGATGTAGGTTACTGTTAATATCCTCGTTTCCTTGGTTGCATAGCAGAGTCACAGAATTCATTCCATGTCAATATTAATTACTATGAAGAGTGAGCCCCTGCATATGAGCACATGCTGGGACAACAGGGTCCCCTAGACTCTGGAAACGTCTTCATACCCTCCCACTCCTGACCTTGGAGCTGGAAGAAAAGTGTCAACCCCAGCCCCACAAGAGAGGGGAGCACAGCACGATGTCATCCCTAACTCATCTCCCTGCTGCCAAGCTTCAAGATGTCCCTGTCCGCTCAGGGGAAAAACAAGAAAAAGCAGAACAAACTGCCATTAAAGAATGGGCTACACTTGACAAGTAGTTTGCGGCGTGTCAGTAAGAAATAATATGTTAAAGAAATAATAGACTCAGATAGGCTTTATTCTTACCAGTTCAGGACAGCGAACACCATTAGCACAAAACAATGTTTAAAACAGAACTCTGGTGCTAACAGATTCAATATTTTCTGCAATTTGGTTTCAAAAACTCAGAAGTACTAAATCACACAAGTTAAAAAAAAAAATAGTTGGAAAACCAGTGGCTTAAACTTATCTCACATGATGTAATCTATTCAATAATAAGTTTGCTCATGTTTTCTGTAAAGATACATTATGATCTTATCCTACGAACCCTTCATGCACCTTAATGGTATTACAGATAAAAAATGTATCTTTTAACCTAATTTTCTTTAAAAATGAACGGTTTCATTTTCAAAACTCCCAAACATAACAAAAAGTTGTTTACTTTTAATCTTCGACTCCCTCTACAGTCCACTTTTCACACAGCAGCTAATACATGCTGTGTTTAAAACAGCAAGTAAGATCTCATCATGCCCTTGCCCAAATCCCTCCAGTGGTTTTCCACCACATCCAAAATGAAATAAAAGTTCCTTTCCCTGGCTTACAAAGCCTGAAATCAAAGCCTAAAATCCTTAGGCTTTAAATTCTGATTTCATTGTTCTGAGCGCAAGGTCTTCCCCTCAATAAAGCTCTCCAGGTGACTCCAAGGTGCAGCCCACATTGAGAATCATCATCGTAAGGATCTGGCCTGTGTTGACTTCCCTGACTTCATTCTATGCTGGGTCCCATGCTCTTCCCCATCAAGCATACACAGTCCGGCTTCTAAATCTTTACCACGTGCTGTCCCCACTGCCCGGCTCCTGCAGACATGTGCACGGCTCACTCGCTCCTTCACTGCATTCTGGTCTATGATAAAATGTTAGTTCCTCAGAAGGGCCTACTTTGGCCATCGTACCCTTACCCTGCTTTATTTCCCTTCAAATCAGTGATCACACATGGCATTTTTAATATTATTACCGCCTGCCTCCCCCGCCAAAATCAAGCTCCAAAGGGGCAGGGATTTTTAATTGTTTTGGTCACCACCGCATCCCCAAAACCCTGCACAACATCTGACACGAAGTATGGGCTCAATAAATGTTAAATGAGCACTGTGCTGATGATTCTTAAACCCTGGGCCCTGCCTCAAGGAGAAAGCACCCTCTATTTGTTTAGAAAGCACGTGATCCATCAGCTGGTGACCAGGGAAGCGCTGGTCACTCCCCTCAAGTATCCCTTATGGAGACACTGGCAATGTTGTTGCCACTCTCCACCCTAGTGAGTAAGGAAGGTTCATAGGGGTCTTGAAAACTTCATCTGTAAGACATGGAACAATATAGTGCCAGGCCAGGTGCCGTGGCTCATGCCTGTAATCCCAGCACTTTGGGAGACCCAGGCAGGTGGAGAGTTTGAGGCCAGGAGTTCAAGACCAGCCTGGCCAACATAATGAAACCCTGTCTCTACAAAAAAATTAGCCAGGCGTGGTGGCAGATGCCCGTAATCCCAGCTACTTGGAAGGCTGAGGCACAAGAATCAACTGAACACAGGCGGTGGAGGTTGCAGTGAGTTGAGATGGTGCCACTGCACTCCGGCCTGGGTGACAGAGATTCAGTATCAAAAAAAAAAAAAAAAAATGCAGTGCCCATCCTATAGGGCTGTAAAGATTAAATGCCTTGTACACACAGAGCACTTCACATATACACTATCTGGCACCTACTTTGAACATCATCACTCAAACTCAGGGGAACGAGTCTCCTCTTCCCTCCTCATGCACCTTAATGGTATCAAGGATGAAAATGTAACTTTTAATAGCTACTCCTAATTTGATCTTTTAAAATGAACCGTTTCCTTTTCAAAACTCCAGACCATAACCAAGAGTTGTTCACTTTTTATCTTCTATCCCCCTTCAGTCCACTTTCCACACAGCAACTAATAAGTGCTGTTTTTGTTTTGTTTTATTATACTTTAAGTTCTAGGGTACATGTGCACAACGTGCAGGTTTGTTACATATGTATACATGTGCCATGTTGGTGTGCTGCACCCATCAACTCGTCATTTACATTAGGTATATCTCCTAATGCTATCCCTCCCCCTCCCCCCACCCCACAACAGGACCCGGTGTGTGATGTGCCCCTTCCTGTGTCCAAGTGTTCTCATTGTTCAATTCCCACCTATGAGTGAGAACATGCGGTGTTTGGTTTTTTGTTCTTGCAATAGTTTGCTGAGAATGATGGTTTCCAGCTGCATCCATGTGCCTAACAGCATTCAGATCTCATCATTTTCTTGCCCAAACCCTCCAACAGTTTCCCAAAGCCAGGACCTTCATTTAGGGGAGATGCCACAGCTAGGCTTATGAAAGTCTCAACCCAGGCCTAATAAAAAGGAAGTATTGGCATGTGCATGGGGCGGAGTGGGCAGGAGTGTAAACTTTCAATCCCAGATACTCAAAACATCTCATTTCAGGTCCTGGAGCTTTTTGGGGAAAATGTACCAAAAGTACCCCACTCCTCAGAAAAAAAACATGTTCACACAAACTTTTCCAATAAGTTCTTTTTTTGGGGGGAGGGGGGTTCCCCAAACTCCCTGATTTAAAATCTGCTCTCCTTCCACAGCCTTCTCCATCTCAAACATGGCAATTCCATCCTTCCAGCTACACACCCCCAAACCCTTGGTTATCCTTGACTCTGCTCACACACCCACATACAATCTGTTGGTTCTGTCTTCAAAAGCATGTAAAACTGTCAGCATGTCCACTGCTTCCATCCTGGTCCACCACACCACCTCCTAGATTACAGCAACAAGCTTCCCACCGATTTGCCTGCTTCCACATTGGCCACCCTGAGGTCTTTCACACATCGAAGCAAGAAGAATCCCTTTTAAAAATGTCAGACGGCACCACGCCCCTGCTCAAAAGCTCCCAAAGGGTTCTCTCACTCAGACTAAAATCCTTACTAAAGAGCTAACACCTGACAACTTTTACAACTTCACATTCTACCACACAACGGAGGAAGGTTGGAAGAAGGGGTATCCTCCATTTCTGAGGGAATCGTAGACCAGGATGCCTGCAGGCAAGTCAGGATCGCAATAGGAGAGATATCTGGCCTACAATCCCTCACCCCACTTCATCAGGAGATCCCCCAAACACGGAAGAGAAAGGGAGCTTGGGAGAAGGGCACGGATCCACAAATCTCCTGCCAGGTGACCCCAATCTCTCCACACAAACACACACAAAAAAAGAAAAATAAAGCCTGTTCCAGGAAAACAGACCCTTTGGGCCATGGTGGAAAATTCTCCAAACTCAATGAAGCAAGTTCTCACACAGACGAGTGGGGGTTGGGCAGGCCAGACGGAGGAAGTGCTCAGACACCACGGAGAAGGATTCTAATTTTGTTCTCTTTAAGAAAGATAAAGGTAACAATTAGAGCCAATACTATTATGTCAAACACTGTGCTATTTTTTTTTTTAAACGTCGCTTACTCCTAACTGGCGACATTTTACTGATGAGAAAACAGAGGCTCAGAGAGGTAAAGCCACTTGCCCAAGGTCACACAGCAGGCTTAGAAGCTGAGCCAGAACTGAAATACTGAACTGAGGCCTTTCTGCTGTCAAAGCCAGAACCCTCCTCATTCCACCATGAAGGCAGTGGGTTCAGCAGAATCTAATGGAAAATCGAAAGAATAAAACCACTTACGTCCTGTGACAACCACCCACCCCCCTACCCCAAATGCCGAGCTTGTTAAGTCTCGCCCCGGAGGTGGAAATCTTAGTCCCCAAATCTCCACTCCATCCCTGGGGACCCGCCCCCCTATAAGTGCAGAAGGCGGGAAAGTGAGCCAGAGTGCCGCACACGGCCAACCGAGTCCTCATCCGCTCCGGCCCACTCGGAAAAGCTGGGTTGGGGGATAAGGGGATGGTGGTGGTGGCAGCGACAGGGAAGGCAAATAGGGGCTTCCCACACACATCTCCAGGACCCAAGGTCAGGAACTCTCCATCTCCCACCCAAGGCTGATTCCCAAAACACGCCCAGCGATTCAAGACTCCAGATGCCGGGATCCAGACTCTAGTCCAAGACTCCTGAGTGCCGCCTCCTGCCCAATATCCAAAATCCCTATTAGACGGCCTCAATGAGACGAACCCCAGGTCAAGACCCCCAATGCCAGGCCCAAGGCCTTCTTCGACTCACGACCGTGACCTCGGAAGCCAGTCACAAACCCCTAGACCTCCTGGAATCAGGATCCCCCCTCCCACAGGAGACCGGATCCGTGGTCAGAACCCCTGCCCCCAGGCCAAGGCCCCACCCCTCCAATTCTGGCCTGGCACCCAGATTCCCGCCCGGCCTCCGTCCCTGATCCCAGACCCCAGCCCAGCCTGACCTGGCTTCATGGCGAGCCCTGGTTTGTGCGGCTCCGGAGCCCGCGGCGTTCACAACTGCACGAGTCCGGGGCTTTCGCACGTGGAAAAGAGCGCAGGCGCGCGGCGACGTGCAGCGCGTGACGCAACCACGTAGCACCGCCCTGGGCCCCTGCCCCGCCCGGAGCTCGGCGCACGCACAGTGGGCGTGGATTCTCGAGCCTATCGAAACTACGCCGGTTGCTCTCACTCTGCCTTCCCAGCCTTTGCTTGTGCAGCGGTCTCCCTAAACTCGCTTCCAATTTCCTCTTCCCCAGTGCGAGCACCCCAATAATCAGGGCTTATAGCGAGGCCTGTGCCCTCTGCCCCCTCTTTTGTATTCCTAACTCCCTGAGGTCCCTGTACACCCCAAACGGCTTCCCTGACACATTTCCAGCGCCAAGAACAGTGACCGACTCTGGGCTTCCATTCATATATCCGAAAAACATTTACCGTGCACCTCCTGTGTACCAGGCGCTGTTCTAGGAGCTGGGAGTACAGCGGTGTAGGAGACATAACAATCTCCACCCTTGGCCGGGCGCGGTGGCTCAAGCCTGTAATCCCAGCACTTTGGGAGGCCGAGACGGGCGGATCACGAGGTCAGGAGATTGAGACCATCCTGGCTAACACGGTGAAACCCCGTCTCTACTAAAAAATACAAAAATCTAGCCGGGCGAGGTGGCGGGCGCCTGTAGTCCCAGCTACTCGGGAGGCTGAGGCAGGAGAATGGCGTAAACGCGGGAGGCGGAGCTTGCAGTGAGCTGAGATCCGGCCACTGCACTCCAGCCCGGGCGACAGAGCGAGACTCTGTCTCAAAAAAAAAAAAAAAACTCCACTCTCTTGGAGTTCATCTTTTTAGTGGAGGAAATAGACACCAAACATGTTGAATGTTAGAAGGCAGTAAGTGCTTTGGAGAAAATAACAGCAGGGAAAGGGGATAGAGATTTTGGAGGGCAAGTGATTTTTGTTTTTTTGGCATGGTGGTCAGGGAATGCATCAGGTGACTTTTGAGCTAAAGAGCTGAAGGAAGTGAGGAGTGAGGCATGCACCTATCTAGGGGAAGAGAGTTCCAGGCAGGGAAGAGATCTGCAAATGCAGAGGCCCTGAGGAAGGAAAGTTACGGGAAGTTGGAGAGACAATGAGAAGGGCGGTTGGGGCAAAGTGAGCAAGATGGAGAGTGAGAGAAGATAAGGGCGGGTGGCTAACAAGGGCAGATTGTGCGGAGCTTTGTGGGACGTAGTGAGGACTTTGGCAGTAAGATGGAACCATGGAAGGGTTCCAAGCAGAGAAGCAATGTGATCTGACACAGGTCCCTCTGGCTGCGTGTGGGAAGCAGATTGCAGGCGTGAGGGTGGAAGCAGGAAAACCAAGGACTGGCTGCTGCCATGAATCAGAAGGAGAAAAGGATGGACAAGATCAGAGTGGGGGCAGAGAGTGGCGTCAGGGGTCAACAGATTCTGCTTAAGTGTTAAGAATTTTGTGGGCCGGACGCGGTGGCTCAAGCCTGTAATCCCAGCACTTTAGGAGGCCAAGGCGGGCGGATTACGAGGTTAGGAGATCGAGACCATCCTGGCTAACACAGTGAAACACCATCTCTACTAAAGAATACAAAAAACTAGCCGGCCGTAGTGGCGAGCGCCTATAGTCCCTGCTACTCGGGAGGCTGAGGCAGGAGAATGGCGTGAACCCAGGAGGCAGAGGTTGCAGTGAGCCGAGATTGCGCCACTGCACTCCATCCTGGGCGACAGAGCAAGACTCCGTCTCAAAAAAAAAAAAGAATTTTGTGCTTTGTAATTGTATAATATCGATATCCATCCCTGTATTCATTCTGCAAAGCAAGACAACTGCTGTGATAAGAAGTTACTGAAAAATTCCAAAAGAACCTACCCGTCCAAAGCCTAGATGTTAACTCTGTTCCATTCAGTGCCCTATCACTCTAAGCCTAGGACAGACCTGTGGGTGCCCAGTAAATGTCTGTTGGATGAATGGATGACCTCATACTGCTGTGAGTTCTCTGTGTACAGTGTTCAGTTGTGGAATGCCACCAATTTGCACAGAAACATTCCTGAAAAATTGTTTAGATATTATGATGGAAAATCTGCTTAAGCTTTTCAGAACCTGTCGGGGCAGTGGCTTACGCCTGTAATCCAGGCACTTTGGGAGGCCGAGGCAGGAGGATCACTTGAGCCCAGAAGCTTAAGCCCAGCCTGGGCTACAGAGTGAGACCTCATCTTTATAAGAAATAAAAAATTAGCTGGGCATTGGCTAGGCACGGTGGCTCACGCCTGTAATCCCAGCACTTTGGGAGGCTGAGGCGGGTGGATCACGAGGTCAGGAGATTGAGACCATCCTATCTAACACGGTGAAACCCTGTCTCTACTAAAAATACAAAAAAATTAGCCAGCGTGGTGGCGGGCGCCTGTAGTCCCAGCTACTCGTGAGGCTGAGGCAGGAGAATGGCGTGAACCCGGGAGGCAGAGGTTGCAGTGAGCTGAGATCGCGCCACTGCACTCCAGCCTGGGTGACAGAGCGAGACTCCGTCTCAAAAAAAAAAAAAAAAAATCAGCTGGTCATGATTCCTTGCACCTGCAATCCCAGCTACTCAAGAGGCTGAGGCAGGTGGATCCTTTGAGCCCCGGAGGTCAAGGCTGCAGTGAGCCGTGATCGCACCACTGCACTCCAGCCTAGGTCACAGAGCGACACCTCTGTCTCAAAACAAAAACAAAAAACAAATAAAAGTTTTTTAAACTACGAGATGAGATAGTTGAGTCTGTTCTGGATTTCTAGGAGATGTGCAATGATTCCAGTGGGTCCAATTCCGGATAATGTTACCTATTTCACATGGATTTTACTGTTTGCCTTCTAGTTAATTTTTTTTTTCTAAAGGATAAGAATACTCAGAGTGCAGTGCAAATTTAGGGGATTCCAGCCCTATTTCTTGGAATCCTGGCAGCATCTCCTACTTCCGAGATACTTTGCCTGCCCGCTTGCTCTGAAGACCTGAAATTGGCTCTGTCGGTGAGTAATTAGTGGTGGAGGTGCCTGATGGTCTTGTGCTGGGGCACAATGGTGACTGAAACAGCCCCAAGTCCTGTCCTCCTGGAGCTGCCAGTCCAATAGCAGAGACAGACAGGTTCCCAGACAGTGTAGGCCCAGAGGGGTCAGGACTGGGACAGGCAGAGGGGTAGGAGGGTGATGGGGGAGGCACCGCAGAAATGGGATTGGGGAGCCCTAGGCAGAGGGGTCAGGGCCAGGATGGGGAAGGCCCAGGCAGAGAGATGGGAGGGGGATAGAGGAGACACTGGCAGACAGGGCAGAGCAGGGATAGCGAAGCCCTTGAGGGCTTTTCCCAATATTCCCCATTTCCTCAACTCCCTCTAAACCTTCCTGTGACCTTCCTGCTGTAAGCACAATCTGACTCTGCCCTGAAGACCACCCTTTCCAAGCGGGGTTGTTTTCTCCTTCTCGGCCCTCATGTCCACTGGATCTGTAGATGGGAGAAGAGCGTCCTTGCTCCTCACTTCCACTTCTAAACCATTCTCTCTGCCTGTTCCCTGAACCCCTAGCTCTGAAGCTTGCACAGTCACACTGTAGCACCTGCTCCCCTTTGTGCTGCTAGACCCATTGACTCCCAAGTCACCTCTGCTCACCTTGTCATTTAGCTCCAGGCTCGCTGTCACCCACACCACTCCCATCCTTATTCTTGGTGATTTTCAAATTCAGGTAAATGATCCTTTTACCACTCTGGCCTCTTGGTAGCTTGACCTTCTTTCCCCCACTGAGCTTGTCCTCCACCCAACCCCTCTTTCCCATGATCACACCTAGACCTTGTGCTGGGAACACGCAACAACGCATAACTGTGACAGCTCCAGAGGTCCCAGCCTGGTTGGGGAAGAAAGACCCATTCTAGATGCAACAGCCCCACAACCACAGCCCCTACAGAATCTCAGCTCCATGCATCTCACGCTCTGCCTATCGCCTCCTCTCTCTCCAGCTCACTCCTTCTAAAGATTGCGCTAGTGAGCCTTCAGCCCTAACCATCCATTAAGCTGTCTGACTCTTTGCTATCCCTCCCCCGATCATGGCCACACCACTCTCACTACCCAGCCAGATTCCCCACCATCATTATCTGCACCCCTTTGCGCACCTCCAAACTATGAATTGAATTCAACCCTCCACATACTCTGCGCCTGCACCCCTGGCAGCTCAATGTGGGTGGAAAAAAATACACAATCACCCTGGCTGGTCTCACTTTTGATTCATGACTGCAAACCCAAATGCTTAATGCTGACCAGCAATCCTATCACTTGCCCTAGTCTATTCATTGTCCATTTTTTCCCACCCTGTTAATGATATAGATAACACATTGCCCTGGCCTGAATTGTGTCTCCCCACAAAGTCACATGTTGAAGTTCTTACCCCCAATGTTGTGGTATTTGGAGGTGACAGCATTGGGAGGAATTAGGGTTGGAGGAGGTCATGAGTGTAGAACCCTCATTATGGGATTAGTGACTGTATTATTATTATTGTTATTATTATTATTTTTTTTTGAGACAGAGTTTTGCTCTTGTTGCTCAGGCTGGAGTGCAGTGACATGATCTCATCTCACGGCAACCTCTGCCTCCCAGGTTCAAGTGATTCTCCTGCCTCAGCCTCCGGAGTAGCTGGGATTACAGGTGTGCGCCACCACGCCTGGCTAGTTTTGTATTTTTAGTAGAGAGGGGGTTTCTCCATTTTGATCAGGCTGGTCTCGAACTCCTGACCTCAGGTGATCCCCCCACCTTGGCCTCCCAAAGTGCTGGGATTACTGGCGTGAGCCCCTGCGCCCGGCCAGGGTTAGTGATTTTATAAGAGGAAGAGAGGGAAGATGCAAGCTAGGAAGGGGGCCCTCGCAGAGAATCACATCAATCAGCACCTCGATCTTGGGCTTTCCAGCCTCCAGAACTGTGAGAAATAAGTCTCTGTTGTTGAAACCGCTCAGTCTGTGGTATTTTGTTAAGACAGCCCACACAAACAAATACACATGTATTAATTTTTTTTCAACTTTATTAAGGTTTAATTTACATACCATAAAATTTGCCCATTTTGGCCGGGTGCAGTGACTCACACCTGTAATCCTAGCATTTTGGGAGGCCGAGGCAGGTGGATCATGAGATCAAGAGATAGGGACCATCCTGGCCAACATGGTGAAACCCCATCTGTACTAAAAATACAAAAATTAGCCAAGTGTGATGGCGCATGCCTGTAGTCCCACCTACTCGGGAGGCTGAGGCAGGAGAATCGTTTGAACCCAGGAGGCAGAGGTTGCAGTGAGCCTACTGCATGCCACCGCACTCTAGCCTGGTGCAGAGTGAGACTCCGTCTCAAA
>NW_012116710.1:6832385-6835227 GCF_000951035.1 Colobus angolensis palliatus
CCTCCTACCCCAGCCTCCCAAAGTGCTGGGATTACAGGCTTGAGCCACCGTGCCCGGCCTTGAGTATTTCATTCTCTGGAATTTCATTGATCTGTTCACCTCTTGATGGGCTTTTGAGTTGTTTCTAGTTTGGGTTATTATGAATAATGCTGCCATGAACATTCATGTACAAATATTTATGCAGATTTACTCTAATTTTTCTTGGGAGAAGCCCTAGCAGTGAAATGGCTGAGTCATATGCTGAGCATGTTTACCTTTTGAAGAAATGGGAACACTTTTTTTCAAAGTGATTGGACCTATTTTATTTCTTTTAGTTTCTTTTTTTTTAATTTTTTGAGACAGGGTCTTGCTCTGTCACCCAGGCTGGACTGTAGCAGCATGATCATAGCTCACTGCAGCCTTAATGTCCAAGGCTCAAGCAATCCTCCTGTCTCAGCTTCCCAAGTAGCTAGGACTACAGGTGCGCGCCACCAGGCCTGCTAATTTTTGTATGTTTTCTAGAGACGGGTGTCTCACTATGTTGCCCAGCTGGTCTCAAACTCCTGAGCTCAAGCAATCTGTCTGCCTCAGCCTCCCAAAGTGCTGGGATTACAGTCTGTGCACCACTGTACCCAGCCCAGACCCATTTTTTTGAAGAATTATTTTACACTTTCTCCTCTTTCTTCAAACCTTAGGACTTTCTCCCCGCTTCTCACTCTTTGTTGTTGACCTTGCTTCCAAGAAGATAGAAGCAATGACAAGAGAACACCAACATCCTTCTATCCCAATACGTATCAGCCGCCCTGCACCTGATACCATGTATGCTGCCTTCCCATGTGTGACTGTGGATGACTCCCTGTTACCCATCACAGTGCCTAGCTGTGTGCAGGTTTGTTATATAGGTAAATCTGCACACGTACCCCTTACATAGGTAAATTGTGTGTCACGGGTTTGATATACAGAGTATTTTGTCACCCAGGCAATAGGCATAGTACCTGATAGATCGGTTTTCTTTTCTTTTCTTTTTTCTTTTTTTGAGATGGAGTCTTACTCTGTCGCCCAGGCTGGAATGCAGTGGTGTGATCTCGGCTCACTGCAACTTCTGCCTCCCGGGTTCGAGCGATTCTCCTGCCTCAGCCTCCCGAGTAGCTGGGACTACAGGCATGTGCCATCACACACCATTGCACTCCAGCCTGGGTGACAAGAGCTACACTCCATCTTAAAAAAAAAAAAAAAGAAGACAAGAAAAAAAGAAAAAGGATACATGTAATTACATTTAGGGCTCACCCAGATAATCCAATCCAGGATAATCTCCCTGTCTCAAGAGCCTTAACTTAATCACACCTGCAAAAACCACTTACCCACATAAGGCAATATTTGCAGGTTCAAGAGATTAGGATCTGATATCTTTGCGGGGGTGGGGGCATTTTTCAACCTACCACAAAACATCTCAAATTTAACACATAGTAGGTGCTCAAACACATTTATTTATTCATTGATTTATTTCATTTTTTATTTTGTAGAGATGTGGCCCAGGCTGGTCTCAAACTCCTGGGCTCAAGCGATCCTCCCACCTCATCCTCCCAAAGTGCTGGGATTATGGTGTGAGCCATCGTGCCCGGCAAAAACACATGTATTGAATGAATGAAGGGATGTCCACAGTGGGTCATAAGGGCTAGCATTGAGTACACCTCTCAGCAAAAAGTCAAATTAGGACCAAGTGTGCAAAACTTCGCAGAAGCTGTTATGACTAGGACCTTGATGACCTGATGAATTTTCTTTTTAATTTACATAACAAAATTTTAAACCTTTCACAAAAAGTAGACAATATGAGAAGTCCCCATTTATGCGCCACCTGGCCTCAACAACTATTAACATGTAAAAGAGTCTTGTTTTATCTATTGCCCCTACATCTTTGTATTTTTTTCTGGAAATTATTTTAGAGCAATAATGGAATATTTTAGAGCAAACCTCGATAATATGCATTTCACTTCCAGGTACTTAAGTGTGCATCTCTTAAGAAAGAGAACACTTTCTTCCATTATCACACCTAACACAATTAACAAGAAGTCCTTTTTATAATCTAGTAGCCAGTCTATATCCATATTCCCTCAATGGTTTAAAGTATGTGATTTAGGCTGGGCACTGTGGCTCACACCTGTAATCCCAGCACTTTTGGAGGCCGAGAGGGGAATGGATCACCTGAGGTCAGGAGTTCGAGACCAACCGGGCCAATGTGGTTAAATCCCGTCTCTACTAAAAATACAAAAATAAGCTGGGCGTGGTAGCGGGCACCTGTAATCCCAGCTACTCAGGAGGCTGAGGCAGGAAAATCACTTGAACTCGGGAGGCGGAGGTTTCAGTGAGCCGAGATTGCACCATTGCACTCCAGCCTGGGCAAAAAGAGCAAAATTCCATCTCAAAAAAAAAAAAGAAAGAAAGAAAAAGTGATTTAAAAAATTACTACTGGCTAGGCATGGTGACTGTCATGCCTATAATCCCAGCACTTTGGGAGGCCAAGGCAGGTAGATCACTTGAGACCAGGAGTTTGAGACCAGGCTGGCCAACATGGTGAAATCCTGTCTCTACTAAAAACACAAAAATTAGCCAGGCTTGGTGGTGCACACCTATAGTCCCAGCTACTCTGGAGGCTGAGGCATGATAATCACTTTAACCTGGGAGTCAGAGGTTGCAGTGAGCCAAGATCACACCATTGCACTCTAGCCTGGGCGACAGAGTGAGACTCCATCTCAAAAATAAATAAATAAATAAATAAATAAATAAATAATTACTGCTTATTTAAATCAGGATCCAAACAAGGTCCCTTCATTTGGTGTGTTCTCTCTCTCTCTCTCTCTCTCTC
>NW_012116710.1:6835747-6853165 GCF_000951035.1 Colobus angolensis palliatus
ATGATGGTTTCCAGCTGCATCCATGTCCCTACAAAGGACGCAAACTCATCCTTTTTTATGGCTGCATAGTATTCCATGGTGTATATGTGCCACGTTTTCTTAATCCAGTCTGTCACAGATGGACATTTGGGTTGATTCCAAGTCTTTGCTATTGTGAATAGTGCCGCAATAATCTTAGAGGTCTTTTCATGTGTACCCTGTTCTAACCTTGCTTCCTTCACTTCATAATATATTATGAAGATCACCCCAGAACAGTTTATAGAGATCTTTCTTATATTTCATTTATCTGGATTACAGTCTGCTGTGTAGATGAAACATCATTTAGTCAACCAGTCCACCAACAGAAAATTGACTTAGTTGTTCCCAGTCTTTTTTCCTTACAAAGAGTGTTGCAGTGAGCAACCTGGGCTCACTACTGGTGGAGGGTGTCCAGGTTCTTGGCGTTTTGAACAAAGAATTGGACAAAACGCACCAACGAAGCAGCCAACAAAAGAATGATGCAAAGAAAGCCTAAATTATTGAAATGAAAAGTACACTCCACAGGATAGGAGCAGGCTGAACAGACACACTCAACAAACCAGGAAGCAACCAATCAGAGGCTGAAGTGAAGGTACAAAGTTAACACCCAATGCAAATGTCTAATGGGTCGGGATGGGTGGGGGACCAATCAGAGGCTGAAGTGAAGTTACAGGTTTACACCCCTATGCAAATGAAGACTAGGCCCATGACCAGTCTGATTGGTTGTGGGGGACTACCAATCAGAGGTACTTTCCATTTTTCATTGGCCATGCGGAAAGGGGAGGGGAAGCCCGCTGGGGTTGGGGGTTGCAAAGGGAGTAGCCTCTGATCCTTTTGTTACTTGGGTGTGGAAAGTTGGGATTTTCCTTTTGATTCAGTTCTAGGAAGTCAGTGCAAACTAGACCCTATTCTCCTGCCTCAGGCTTACATCCTTTTATTGCCAATGTATCTTTAAGTTGGATTCCTAGCAGTGGGATCACTGAATCAAAAGATAAATGCAGCCGAGGGGGGTGGGGTACTGCTCACGCCTGTAATCCTGGCACTTTGGGAGGCTGAGGTGGGTGGATCACTTGAGGTCAGAAGTTCAAGACCAGCCTGGCCAACACGGTGAAACCCCGTCTCCACTAAAAATACAAAATTAGCTGGGCACGGTGGCGCACGTCTGTAATCCCAGGTACTTGGGAGGCTGAGCAGCAGGAGAATCGCTTGAACCTGGGAGGTGGAGGTGGCGGTGAGCTGAGATCCTGCTACCACACTCCAGCCTGGGTAACAAAACGAGATTCCATCTCCAAAAAAAAAAATTTTTTTTTAAATGCACCTGCAATCTTGTTAGACACTACCAAATATCCCTTACGTGTTGGACTTACACATTGTGCATTCCCACTGGTAACACAGAAAAGTGTTCTGTTTCTCAGTCTAGTCAACAAATTATATTGTCTAATTTTTGTGACTTTGCTAATGGGTGAGAAGTAGTATTGCAGGGTAATTTAATTTGCATTTCTTTTCATATGAGCAGAATCAGACACTCCTTAGGTTTTGTTTGTTTGTTTTTTGTTGTTGAGACAGAGTCTTGCTCTGTCGCCCAGGCTGGAGTGCGGTGGCATGATCTCGGGTCACTGCAACCTCTGTCTCTCCGGCTCAAGCAGTTCTCCTGCCTCAGACTCCCAAGTAGCTGAGATTACAGGTGTGTGCCAGCACACTCAGCTAATTTTTGTATTTTTAATAGACACAAGGTTTCACCACGTTGGCCAGGCTGGTCTCGAACTCCTGACCTCAGGTAATCTGCCCGCCTCAGCCTTCCAAAGTGCTGGAATTACAGGCGTGAGTCGCGGCACCCAGCCACCTCCTTAGGTTTTAAGGCAATTTGTATTTCCTTTTCTATGAACTATTCCAATCATTTGCATATTTTTCTATTGGAATGTTGCTTTTTATTCTTTATTTTTTAGGACCTCTTAATCCTTTTTCTTGAAGGGAAATTGATCCCAGGCAATGGTTGACAGCAAAATTCAATAGAAAGCACTGGCTATGGTAGAGGACACATCCAGATTCACATCTGGGCTCCATTATTTACAAACTGTTTGCCCTTGGGCAAGTTATTTAACTTCACTGAGCCTATTTCTTTGTCTATTCCCATTTCATGGAGTAATTATGAAGTTCAGAAATACTGTACACAAAGAACATGACATACTGTATGCATTCAACATGTTTGGATTTCTCCCAATTGCCTGTTTATATCCTCAACCCATTTTTTTTCTTTTTCTTTTCTTTTCTTTTTTTTTTTGAGACAGAGTCTTGCTCTGTTGCCCAGGCTGGAGTACAGTGGCGTGATCTCGGCTCACTGCAAACTCTGCCTCCTGAGGTTCAAGCGATTCTCCTGCCTCAGCCTCCGGAGTAGCTGGAATTACAGGCACATACCACCATGCCCCACTATTTTTAGTAGAGATGTATTTTTTAGTAGAGATGGGGGTTTCACCATGTTGGCAAGGCTAATCTAGAACTCCTGACCTCAGGTAATCTGCCTGCCTCGGCCACCCAAAGTACTGGGATTACAGGCATGAGCCACCGCACCTGGCCAACCCAGTTTTTTCTAATTGGGTTATTGTCTTTCTTATTGAAGGATCTCTTTGCATATTGTGGATATATATATATATATATATATTTTTAGAAGCCTTCTTTTCTTTTCTTTTTTCTTTTTTTATTTTTTATTATACTTTAAGTTCTAGGGTACACAACGTGCAGGTTTGTTACATATGTATACATGTGCCATGTTGGTGTGCAGCATATTGTGAATATTAATCCTTTGTTAGGTTTATTGCAAAGCTTTCCTGCAAGTTTGTTTTTAGTTATTCATTCATCCAATATGTACTGAGCACCTACGATGTGACAGACTGTGCTAGGAGTTGCAAATAAAGTAGTGAATGAAGCAGATACCGTCTCTGCCCTTAAGTTATTTCTAATTGGAGAGAAAGTCAAACAAAATTAATTATAAAGTGTGACAAAGGCTAAGAAGGAATTTAGCAAAAGGGTGGGACAGAAGGGGATCCATGAAAGTGGATCCATCCAATCATTTATCTTCTCTTTATATTGAGACAGGGTCTCTGTTGCCCAGGCTGAAGTGCAGTGGAACGATCATGGCTCACTGCAGCCTTGACCTCTAGGCTCCAGTGATCCTCCCACCTCAGCCTCCTGAGTAGCTGAGAATACAGGCACGTGCCACCAGGCCCAGCTAATTTTTATATTTTTTGTAGAGATGGGGTCTCACTATGTTGCCCAGGCTAGTCTCAAACCCCTAGGCTCAAGCAAACCTCCTACCCCAGCCTCCCAAAGTGCTGGGATTACAAGCATGAGCCACTGTGCCTGGCCATTTATCTTCTCATCCATCCATTCTTCTAATCGCCTATTGTTGCCTCATCTTCCTAGTTCCCCATACACCATTTTCTCAGTTCCCCCATCCATCTCTTCATCTACCCATGCAATCATCCATCCATCCTCCCAGACCCCGATAAACATTCATCATGTGCCAGATTCCCCAGGCACCTGATACCTGCTGTGCAGGAGGCAAGTCAGGGTTGAGAAGGCATGAGACAGACACAGTGACATGCAGCTTAGCTTAAGAAATTTATTCAATGCTCTCACATTTGGCCTCTGCGACCCAGAAAAGTGGTAGAGCAGGGTAGGAGCACATGATGCATCCTTCAGCCACTGCAACCTTCAGGAGGATCAGGTCTTCTTCAGGAAGTCTTCATTCCTGGTGGACAACTGATCAGCCATAACTGCAAGAGACAGACACTTAGCACCTCCGCTTGAAGACTAAACACCCACCCTGACTGCCCTCATCCCATGACGATCCAGGTGCCTTTGCCCCAAGAAGCCTGGTTTCCATACTACATCCCTCACCATGGGGAGAAGTCCTGTGCTCTCCATTTCTCCATCACTGACTTCTCGGAGTCACGCCAATCATTGGTCTGGTCTCCGTCAAAGTTTCCACAGGCCCCACACAGTTTCCCAGCATGGTCATCGCTGACCATCACAGCCAGCTTCCCATTGGCTCCAAGCCACACCTGGACCCCTGCCTTCTGGTGGACTAGCAGGGAGCCATCAGTTGTACGACTCACGGACACAGATGCTAACTTCTCAGCTGGGAGATCCACTCGGAGACCATTCACCTGGTGGGGGGTGCCCAGCAAACACAGAGGTGAGGCCACAGCCATAGAATAGCTAGGTGTTACCAGGATAGAGACCCCAAGCAAGACAAGTTCATGGAACTAAATCAGAGGTGGGTGCTGAAAGAGATGAAGACCTGGATGTTTGCACTATTTGGAGCAATGGATACATGAGAAGATAGCTGGAGATCTGGATAGACGGATAGAAGGATGGAGAATGGAGGGATGGAGAGATGGACCTGCAGATCTACACAACACCCCAAAGTCGGTGGGGGAAGCACTTTGTACCAGACAGATAAGCAAACAAACAGACAAACCCCAGGGTCATCCTTATGGTTCTAGTTTCCTTTTCCTTTCTTTCTTTTTTTTTTTTTTTTTTTAAGATAGGGTTTTGCTTTGTCATCCTAGCTGGAGTACAGTGGTGCAATCACAGCTCACTGCAGCCCTGACCTCCTGGGCTCAATCAATCCTCCCACCTCAGCCTTCCGAGTAGCTGAGACTACAGGACTACAGGTGTGCACCACCACACCCGGCTAATTTTTGTATTTTTTTGTAAGGATGGAGTCTCACTATGTTGTCTAGGTTGGTTTTGAACTCCTGGATTCAGGTGATCTGCCTACCTCAGCCTAGTTCTAGTTTGCAAAATAAAACAAACTTTGAGCACATTCTATAAATTATTGGTTCCCTAACCAAAACAACGTTATCCTTTATTTTTGCAATGCTGATGTCTGAAGATAAGTAATGACTTTAGCAGATACAACAATCATGTGAGAAAATTACTTTTTCTTCATCATAGGCTGCAGATCCAGTAACTTCGTGAATTTTTTCCTTTAACTGTTGTCTTTTAGTTGGTGAATTAGCCCTTCTAAAGTTAGATTCTCTAGAGAAACTTCCTTGAAATACTTATCTCTCTCTCTCTCTTTTTTTTTGTAAATCCTTTTATTGTTTGTTTGTTTTTTGTTTTGTTGTTGTTGTTTTTGAGATAGAGTCTTGCCCAGGCTAGAGTGCAATAGCGCGATCTCGATCCACTGCAACCTCCGCCTCCCGGGTTCAAGCAATCCTCCTGCCTCAGCTGGGACTACAGGCATTTGCCACCATGCTCGGCTAATTTTTGTATTTTTAGTAGTGACTGGGTTTTGCCATGTTGGCCAGGCTGGTCTCTAACTCCTGACTTCAAGTGATCGGCTGCCTACCTTGGCCTCCCAAAGTGCTGGGATTACAGGCATGAGCCACCATGCCCAGCCCTCTAAATGCTTTTGTATCTGAGTTTTCCTCTGCCAGATGATTGGAGAGATGGGTAGATAGATCTGAAAAGACAGGTGGGTGGGTGGGTGGATGAATGGATGGATGGATGGATGGATGGATGGATGAATGGATGGGTGGATGCGTGGATTTGTGGGTGGATGGATGGATGGACGGACGGGTGGGTGGATGGAAGAAAGAAGGAAGGGAAGAAGACAAGAAGGAAGGAAATAGGAAAAAGAGACAGAGGGGTAGAATAGATGCTGGAAGGAAGGAGGGGAAAAGGGAGGATGGGCATAGTGAAGGATAGATGAAGACTAGTGGATGGAAAGTCTCAATAGGGTGCGAACTTTGCAAGTATAACGACTGAGTCCATGTCATCTCTGTTACCCAGCACATGGCCTGGCACAAAAGGAGCAGGGCTGAGTTTATTCACAAAACCAACCTTTTCCTGAGTACCCTCTAGGTGCCATGCCCTGATCTGGGTACTGCGAACGAACTGGTGACCAAGATGGACAGGATCCCTGCCTACCTGCGGCTTATAGTCCAGTGATGAACAAAGATGCTGAGCATCTTCTGGGAGTTTCCTTCTAGGAGCCTGGAATTTTGGTAGGTGGATACCAAAACCCCAGGCACTGAGTGAGACTCTAATGAACTTCCCTGGTAGACGACATTTCACGTTTCATCACAACTTTGTTGCTGGAGGAATGAAGCACATCCTGTGTGATTCTACCCAGACAGGACTCTCTGAAGCTTGCACCTGATTTCCCCTGGACTTTGTGTCATGCACCTTTTCCCTGTGTTGGTTTCACTTCGTATCTTTTCCCTATGACAAGTCTTAGCCCTAAGTACAACTATATGCTGAGTCCTGTGAGTCCTACTGAATCACTGAACCTGGGGGTGGTTATGGGAAACCCTGACACATTATGTGACCCCCCCGAGCCTTGACCAATCACAGAACTTCCTCCCTAAAGTCACAGTAATTGGCTCCAGGGGTGGGCATGTGACCCAAACTGGCCCAGTGAGATATAATCCTGGGATATTTTATTGAACCATTTTCTGTTAAGGTAGTTAAGCTGGTGGGGTATAGGCCTGGGCAGCTGAGGGGGTTGTCTTTACCCCTGCAAGTGGAAAGCCTGTTTGAGAATAAAGCTGATTTGGCAAATAGCAAGTCTCAGAGATGGAAGTACAAATTTCTGATAATATTGCCAGGGCACCTAGAGTCAGCCATTCCTGAGGCTCTATCCTTGGATTTTCTAGCTACATGGACTAATAAATTCAATTTTGCTTAAGGCAGTTTGAATTTGGTTTTAAGTCACTTGCAACCCATAGAGTCTCCATTCATACTAGTGTCAAGACTATTAAGTTATTGGAGTATGTTTTTGCTCCTCTAGAACTCAGCCAGAACAGAGGGACCAAGTTTGAAATATTGAGATAAATACAAATCCAGAGACTAAACCGCAGAGACCTGGATAAAGAAAACAGATCGCAAGACAGAAAGGAAGCCAGGAATGCGGGGGCACTGTAATTGGAAGAGCAAAAGCCCAGGGAGGACATTCCCCGCCCCCTGCTCACAAACTTACCCACACACCCTTGTTCGGGGTCACCGTCACCATCCCATCCTCGAAGAAGATGTGGATCTGGCCCACAGCCTCAGTTTTGCCATGGCAGGTCTGGACTTCAGCAACTACACGGTACCAGGGGATGGTCTTCTGTAGTCCTGGACAGCGGTAAGAGAGCTCATAGACACCAGGAGAGGTGGTGGCACCACGGGCCCCATCAAAGGTGGTGAGGTTGGCACCCATAGACAGGACACAGAGACCACGGGCGGCCCAGCAGTCCCGGGCTTCAGCCTTGACCTCACATACGCGGCCTGATGGGCAGCCAGCTGCCTGGCATGTCAGGCCAGAGCTTGAGGAACAGGAACAGCGCTTGCTGCAGTCTGAGGTCAGCAGGGAGGAGTTCACCTGTGCACAGAAAGGGGCCAGGTTATGGTGGTGGGATGGATCGCAAAAATGGCCACACTCCTTGAACCCTCTGTATCCATGCAGAGTCACTTTACAGACTCCCATTAAGAAATAGAGTTTATTTCCCCCTCCCTATGAATCTGGGTTGGCCATAAGACTATATTTAGGTGAATGAAACATGGAAGAAGCAATATTGTGACAGGTTTAAGCCTAGACCTCAAGAGACCTTACAGCTTCTCTTTTCTCTCTCTCTCTCTCTTTCTCTCATACACAGAATCCTGCCCAGCCACCATGAGAACAAGCCTGGGCTAGCTCCCTAGAAGATGAGTGACCCCATGGAACATAGATAACTCTTCCAGCTCAGGCCACCCTAGACCAGGCAGCCTTCAGCTGACCCACCAGGTGAAGATATTACACATGAGCAACCCCAGAGCGTAGCAGAAGAACTGCCCAGCCAAGTCCAGCCTAAACTGCAGTCACAAAATTGCAAACTAAATGAATAATTGTTTTAAGCCACCACGTTTTGGAGTGATCTGTAACCCAGCAAAAGCTAACTGATACAGGTAAGAAATGAAGAAATGTAATTAACAAAATAAATGCCATCTCTACACTAATGATTCCACATCTCTAGGCCAGACCTCTACCATGAAGGCCAGACTCACAAATCCAAGAAGACTTCTGGCATAGGCAGAGGGGTCAGAGCAGGAATGGGGAAGCACAGGGAGCGGAGGGGTTCAGAGGAGGTACCTAACCCAGCCTAGGGGATCAAGGATGGCTTCCAGTGAAGAGCAAAATTTGACTCCATTTGCAAGCAATGCAAGTTAGCACTGCATGTTAATGGATAGCCTTGGGCTGACTTCTCTATATCACAATTTCTTCATCTGTATAATGGGGAAAATAGCCATAGTATCTATTGCAGAGGATTGTTGTGATTATTAAATGGATTAACATCCATAACATGGCTGGGAGAGGTGGCTCATCCCTGTAATCCCAGCACTTTAGGAGGCCAAGGCAGGAGGATCGCTTGAACCCAGGAGTTTGAGACCAGCCTGGGCAACATAGCGAGACCCCATCTCTACAAAAAAATTAGATAGTTAGCCAGGCATGGCAGTGTGAGCTTGTGGTCCCAGCTACTCAGGAAGCTGAAGCAGGAAGATCGCTTGAGCCCAGGAGTTTGAGGCTATAGTGAGCCATGATCATGCCACTGCACTTCTGCTTGGGAGACAAGAGTGCGATCCTATCTCAATAAATAAAAAAATAATACCTATAACAAACATAGTGCATAGTAAGAGCTCAAAAAAATCATTAACAAGAATAAATCAATTCTTCAATTTAATTCATATTATTAAACAATTATTAGCTGGGCTACCTATTTGCACTGTTGTAAACTGCTATTTCTTTTTTTTGCTCTTTTTTCTTTCTGACATGGAGTCTCGGTCTGTTGCTCATGCTAGAATGAAGTGGCGCAATCTCAGCTCACTGCAACTTCCGCCTCTCCGGTTCAAGCGATTCTCCTGCCTCAGCCTCCCGAGTAGCTAGGACTACAGGCACCCGCCACAATGCCCAGCTAATTTTTGTATTTTTAGTAGAGACGGGGTTTCACCATATTGGCCAGGCTGGTCTCGAACTCCTGACCTTTTGATCTGCTCCTCCTCGGCCTCCTAAAGTGCTGGGATTACAGGCATGAGCCACTGCACCATGCTATAAACTGCTCTTTCTTTTTACTGAGTGTGATGAACATGCAGGGCAAGGCCCAGTGCTCAGTGGGTACCTTTCCTGTATAATCGTGCCTGATCCTCAGACACCTATGGTACAAAGATGGTGATTAGCCCCATTTTATAGGTGAAGAAAATGAAGTTCAAGGAGGGGCCAAATGATGCCCCTGCCCCAAGATATCAGGTCCTAATCCCTGTAATGAGTAAGTGTTACCTTATATGGGAAAAGGGTGTTTGCAGATGTGATTGAATTAAGGATCTTAAGATGGAAAATTTCTCCTGGATTATCTGAGTGAGCCTTAAGTGCAATCACGTGTATCTTTATAAGAGGGAAGCAGAGGGAGATGTTATGACACACTCAGAAGAGGCAGAGGTTGGCGTGATGTGGCCACAACTAAGGAAAACCTGCAGCAACCAGCAACTGGAAGGGGCAAGGAACAGATTTTCCCCTAGATTTCCTTTTTCTTTTTTTTTTGGATACGGAGTCTCGGTCTGTTGCCCAGGCTGGAGCACAGTGGCGTGATCTCGGCTTACTGCCACCTCCGCCTCCCGGGTTCAAGTGATTCTCCTGCCTCAGCCTCCTGAGTAGCTGGGATTACAGGCACGCACCACCACGCCCGGCTAATTTTTGTATTTTTAGCAGAGACAGGGTTTCACCATGTTGGTCAGGCTGGTCTTGAACTTCTGACTTCGTGATCCACCTGCCTCGGCCTCCCAAAGTGTTGGGATTACAGGCGTGAGCCACCGCACCCGGTTCTTTTCCTTTTTTCTTTAGAGATAAGATCTTGCTCTGTCACTCAGGCTGGAGTGCAGCAGTGTGATCATAACTCACTGCAGCCTCCAACTCCTGGGCTCATGCAATTGTCCCACCTCAGCCTCTTGGGTAGCTGGGACTATAGGTGTGCACCACCATGCCCAGCTAATTAAAAAAAAAATTGTAGCGATGGGGTCTCATTATGTTGCCCAAGCTGGTTTTGAATTCCTGGGCTCAAGTGATCCTCCCGCCTTGGCCTCCCAAAGGGCTGGGACTGCAAGTATGAGCCACTGGGCATGGCCTCCCCTAGATTTCTCTGCAGGGAGTGCCACTTTGCCAACACCTTGATGTCAGTCCAGTGATCCTGATTTCTGACTTTTGGCCTTTGGAACTGTGGGAGAATGAATTTCTCCTGTTTAAGCTGCCATGTCTGCGGTAATTGGTTACAGAAGCTACACAAAACTAATACGGGGAGGTTGCCTGCATCAAGTCACACAGCTGGGAGATGGCGGTGGCTCCTCTGTCCCCAGCCTTGAGGAGGTCAGCACGGAATTTCTGGGTCTCTCTCAAGCTCTTCTACCCTCTCTGCCCACCCTAAGTCCCTACTCACCGGCAAGTATCGGCCATTATGGGTGCAGCCACAATCTTGGACAGGGATGCAGACACCCTGGGAAAGCAGGAAGCGGTCATCACACTCACAGCCCTCAAAACAGCGGGTGGTGCAGCCCGTGAGGCCAGAGAGAGCTGCACAGGAGCCCTGGCAGGTGTGTGTGCAGATGGAGTAGTGGCTGTGGGCGGGGCACTGGAGCGCTGCAGAAAGAGGAGGCAGGGCCGCGTCACACCTCCAAAGGGTCCTGGATAACCACTGGGGCCTACTGCACACCCAGCCCTGTTTTAGGTAGCACTGAAGACACAAGTATTGAGAAAAGCCTCAACCCCAGTCCCACAGAGCTCACGTTCAGTGGGACAGACAGGAACAGCCAAAAGTGAACACGCTGCCTCAGGGAGTGTAGACAGAGCGGTCAGGGCAGGGATGGGGGGACACAGGCAGAGAGGTCAGGGCAGGGATAAGGGGGCACAGGCAGAGAGGTCAGGGCAGGGATGGGGGGGCACAGGCAGAGGGATCAGGGCAGGCACTGGGGGGCATAGACAGAGGGGTCAGCACCAGGGTGGGGGGCTATAGACAGAAGAGTCAGGGCTGGGATGGGGAGGGCCATCCCAACAGAGGGTTGAGGGCCAGGGTAGGGGGCACAGCCAGAGGGGTCAGGACCAGGGTTGGGGGCATAGGCACAGGGGTTGGGACCAGGGTGGGGGGGCACAGGCAAAGGGGTCAGGGCCGGAATGGGGAGGGCACAGACAGAGGGTTGAGGGTCAGGGTAGGGGGGCACAGGCAAAGGGGTCAGGGCTGGGATGGGGGGGGCACAGGCAGACGGGTCAGGGTTGGGACAGAGGCTGTACGGACCCAAGGGAAATATCTGTGGTAAGTCCCTGGTCTCTGGCTAAGCAATTGGTGGATGGTATGGCTGTTCTGCAATGCCCACCGGGATTGGGGAAGGAGCATCAGGCTGGGGGTGATATGCTGATTTTATTTGGGAACACATCAGGTGAGAGGAACTCTAAGGACACCCAGGGGAAGGTGTCCTGGACACCCTCACAATTACCTCAGACTTGGTGGCTTAAACAGGAGAAATTCATTCTCCCACAGTTTTAAAGGCCAGAAGTCAGAAATTAGGATCACTGGACTGACAGGAGAGAGTTCAGGGCTTGAGACAGACAGACCAGGTCCACAGTCAACACTGAGAACAAATCTAAGGCCGCGGGTGTGGACGACAGCCCTGGGTATAGGTCCTGCCCAGGGGAGACCTGGCTCTGACCTGGGGCCGGAGGGGCGTTGGTTTGTCCTGAGAGTCTCAGGTGATGCCTCCCCTGGGGATTTGAATGAGAGGTACAGTCCTAGTTTAGGGGGTGTCTACTAGGCTGCAACCTTGTCTTGGGGGGATCTAAGGGGATATGATCTTGTTAGGGGGTAGAAGGAGGGTCTGTGTGAGCCATAGATCTCCCAACCCATCCAACTATGCCTTTCAGGTCACTGCAGAAAGAGTCCAGAATAGAGCACTAGGGAAGAAGTGAACTTGAGGTTTGAGGAGAGTGGGCCCGGACAAGAGGCTGAGAAGGAACAGTCAGAGGGGTAGCAGGGAAGCAGGGAAGCCAGCGGACTACGCCATGGGAGAAGCAGGTATGTGGGCGTGGGGTGGGAGGGGGTGGGGAGAAACCACTTCGACATGCGAATAGAAGGAATGGGCCAGGAAGGGCCCCTACATCTGGTCTAGAGTTCTCTGAGGGACCCACGGACACTCACGGCAGAAGCTCTCTGTCCTCCAGGGCTTCACGGCCAGGCCGGCTGCCTGACAGGCCGCCGTGTAGGCTGCCAGGCTGCGGCACAGGAAGGCTGTGTCACCCTTTTGCGCGCACAGGTCGTATACGCATTGGCGGAAGTACTCAGAGGGACTCAGCACAGCCTGGCAGGTGGCGAAGGGTCCCTGGGGGTTCCGGAGCTGCCCGCAGGCCTTGTTGCTCTCATAGGGTGCAGTCTCCTCTGCCGAGCACACGGGGCAGCCTTGGGGCCCGCAGCCCTCGCCACAGCCCTTGGAGGAGCCGGGCGCCCGCCATGCAGCCCCGAAGGTCTCCACACTGGACGCTGCCAAGCCATTGGGCAGGACAAAGTCATCACTCCAGTTGCCATTGAAGTTCCCACAGAGGCCACAGAGCCTTCCACGGAAGGAGCTGGGGATGGACATGAGGACGTGGGCATCGCCATCAAAGAGAAGCCGCAGCCCCTTGGTCGTCTGCAGAACCATGTTTCGGCCTTCGGCGGTCACCCGCACGCGGCCCACAGCCACAGGCAGGGCCACAGCCTCGCCGTCCACGGTGACCTGGGTGGAAGGGTCAGGTAGGTCAGGAACTCACAGAACCACAGGCAAGGCTGTCCTGTCCCACTCCCAGGGCAGAGCTGCATCTCCCTCAGTCCCATTAACATCAGGTCATGTTTCCCTTAAACTTCTTGGGCCCCAGGCCTGGCGTGGTGACTCACACCTGTAATCCCAACACTTTGGGAGGCCAAGACAGGTGGATCACTTGAGCCCAGGAGTTCGAGACCAGCCTGGCCATCACAGCAAGACCTTATCTCTACCAAAAAAAATTAGCTAGGCATGGGGGGCTGAGGTGGGGGGATCGCTTGAGCCCAGCAGGTTGAGCCTACAGTGAGCTGTGATCACGCCAATACACTCCAGCCTGGGTGACAGAACAAGACCCTGTCACAAAACAAAACAAAAATCTCCCTGGGTGGGACCATTCACCAGACCTTCCAGGATAAGCTCAGAGTTCCCAGGTTGGAGGAATGTCCCTCTCATACCTACAGGGTGGGGTCATGGCTCCTTCAGAACCCCCTAGATGGGGCTGTGTTGCCTTCAGACCCCCAGGGCAGGCTCCCATGGACTCACCTGCTGCCCTTGAGCTAGGCTGACAACCTGGCCAGACACAGTAACCAGGAGGCGCTGGGGATCTCCAGCTGCGTTCTTTTCAAGCACAATGGAAAAGTCCTCATCCCCAGGCTTTGGCTGGCAGACTTGGGCCAAGACATAGGAGCAGGAGCCATGCAGGTCGAAGACACGGCCGTCAAGGGTGACGTAGTGGATGCCCCCATTGGCCAGGCAGCGGCCACAGCCTGTGGCATGACAGGCCTGGACACCATCCTCTAACCGGCACTCCTCATGGGGCCCACAGGCCGCGCCCCCCTGGCAGGTGACATGGCCACCTGGCCCACACTCACAGCGCCGCTCACACTCAGGGCCCGGGTAGAAGGCCTCACCCAGCGGGTAGTAGCGGCCATCATAGAGGCAGCCACACTGGCCCACAGGTACACAGGTGTCACCACTGAGCACGTAGCCAGCATCGCAGACACAGCCTTCACGGCAGGCCGACTCACAGCCCTCAGGTGCTGAGAGGCTCGGGCAGCTCACGGGGCAGGAGTCACCGCAGAGCTCGTAGTGGCTGTGGGCAGGGCACTGGAAGGCTGCGGGGACAAGATGGGCATGAGTCAGGTAGGCATTTGAGTTGAGGTCTGGGGAGGCCCTGAGTGGGAAAACTGCTCATGTCAACTTGGGTGTCTCCGGGTATGCACATGTGATCCAGGACATCTAACTGGGGGTCTCAGCGTGGGACCTGGAATGGGAGGGGACATGCCCAGGTCTCTCTGACCAGTATATGTGTTAGCCTGACCAAGTATTTCTAAAGATCAAATGACTCTGCTTGCCTGATTTTTATTTATGTTATTTATTATTATTATTATTATTATTATTATTATTTTGAGACAGGGTCTCACTCTATCTCACCCAGGCTGGAGTGCACAGGCACGCTAACAGCAGCCTCCACCTCCTGGGCTCAAGCAATCATCCTGCCTCAGCCTCCCGCGTATCTGGGACTACAGGCGTGAGCCACCACATCTGGCTAATTTATTGGTAGTTTTTTGTAGAGATGGGGTCTCACTGTGTCAGCCAGGATTACCTGGGTGAAATGGATCACTCTTATCTATTCAGGGTGTGCAAGACCAGAACTGACTATGGGTATCTCAGGGTGTGAATGTGACTGGGGTATGGGGCCACATGTATCTCAGGGTATGACTCTGCCTGAGGGCACCTAGCTGTGGGTGCCTGACCTGGAGCATCTCCCAGAGTCCTTCTGACATGGTCTGTCTAAGGCTGTGCCTGGGTGAAGTTGGCAGGATACCTGTGACCAGGAGACCTGCCTGAAGGGAACCGCCTAGGACTATCTAACTATGCACCTGTGTGGATCTGCCCAGGGCTATGTAAGGGTCCCGATTCTATCTGAGTGTATCTAACCTGTTAGTCTCAGTGTAAAATCTGAGCAGATACCACGGAAGGCAAGCGACTAATTCTATATGACTAGGTGTATTTCAGTGTGTGCAGAAGACCAGGGCCCTGTGACCAGCTGTAACTCACAAGGTCTTCCTAACCAAGGGTACCCTGCTATGTGACTGAGGCAGGGTCAGTCATCCCAATCTACATGCCTTGGATGTCTGAGAACATGGATCACCAATCCCCAAGAGTGTCCTGGACCCCGGGATTCTGACTAGGTGTTCCTTTTCTTTTTTTCCTTCTTTCTTTTTTCTTTTTTTTGATCTGATGTCTCACTCTGTTGCACAGGCTGGAGTGCAGTGTTGCATCTCGGCTCACTGCAACCTCTGCCTCCTGGGTTTCAGTGATTCTCCTGCCTCAGCCTCCCGATTAGCTGGGATTACAGGTGCCCGCCACCACACCTGGATGAATTTTGTATTTTTAGTAGGGACGGGGGTATCACCACGTTGACCGGGCTAGTCTTGACTTCCTGACCTCAGGTGATCTGCCTGCCTCGGCCTCCCAAAGTGCTGGGATTACAAGCGTGAGCCATCACAACCAGATTCTGACTAGGTGTTTCTAACTGACTCTCTCTCACTGCAGTACCTGACTTGGGGCATTTCAGTGTGTGAGGGCCAAGGTGTTTCCTGACAGGAGATACCCAGCTCAGAGGAAGGAAGGTGGCCCCTGAGCCCCATGGAGGAGGAAGGGGCTGCTGTCTTACAGTCCTGGAAAGGAAGGGCAGGGAGAGACTCTGCTATGGGGACCATGCATGGAGCAGTACTCACGACAGAAGTCCGGCCGCCTCCACTCGCCGAGCTGGGCCCCAGCGGCCTGACAAGCTGCCACGTAGGCGGCCACTGCAGGACAGAGGCCTCCAGGATGGCCCTGAACTTGGCAGGCGTCCAGCAAGCAGCCCTGGAAGTACTGCGAGGGCGGCACAAGGCAACGGCAGGACGCCAGCGGGCCATCGGTGGCGGAGATCACGCCGCAGGCGTCCGGGCCGGCGAAGGACTCCTGCTGCTCTGGGGTGCACTGCGAGGGGCATGGCCCAGACGCACATTCTCCGCAGCCCTGGGCGCCGCCCACCTGCCATCCAGCAGGCTTCCCGTCCACAGCCTTCAGGTCGTCTGCGGGGTCCTGGTTGTAGTTCCCGCATAAGCCACAGAGAGCGCCCGCGTAGGCCGCCGGCACGCGCAGGCGCACGAAACTGTCCCCATCGAAAGTCAGCGAGAGCCCTGAGGTTGTGGTCACCACCACGTCCGCGCCGCTCAGATGTGCGTGCAGGAGCGAATCCAGATGGAAGGGCAGAGCCACGAACACGCCGTCCACCTGCGGGCGGGGGTTGGGGGAGCGGTAAGCAGAGCGAACACGGGTTTGAATCCTGGCCCCACCACCTACTAGCTGTGGGACCCTGAGCATGTCACCTCCCCTCTGAAAATAATAATGAGCATCTATAGGCCGGGCCTGGTGGCACAGCCTGCAATCCCAGTACTTTGGAAGGCCGAGATGGGAGGATGGCTTGAGGCCAGAGGTTCAGACCAGCTTGGGCAACACAGTGAGACGCCCATCTCCACAAAAAAATGAAGAATTAGCCAGCGTGGTGGCGTGCGCCTTTAGTCCCGGCCACTCGGGAGGCAGGGGCCAAGGTGGGAGGATCGACTGAGCCCAGGAGTTCTAGGTTGCAATGAGCCCTAATCCTGTCACTGCACTCCAGCCTGGGCAACAGAGTCAGGCTAAGAAAAAAAAGAAAGAAAAGCAAGAAAGAAAAAAAGAAAGGAAAAACAAAGAGCCTCTATAGGCACGTCACTGACTCCTCATCCTTCTCTAAAGCAAGTACTTAGACCAGTTTACGGAGGAAGACAGTAGCCTGAGGGAGGAAGAAGCCCCGGTGCCAAGCCATCAGGCTCCTAGGCCTATCCTCTGACCCTTCCATCATGCCCCAGCTAAGCTGTGAAAGGTGCCCAGGGGAATGGTGAAGCCCTTACCATCTCGGGCAACCCCAGAGCTGGCACCCGCTCCTGTCTGGCCCACAGCCCTCCTCACCTGTAGCCGCCGGGGCCAGCGGGCACTCAGTGTCAGGCTGTGGTTGTAGATTTGCAGGGTGACACTGCGGGTGTAGCTGACAGCCTGGCTGCCCCGGTGCTCATTGGCTACAGTGACAGTGAAGTTCGCAGCCCCGGAGGGTGGTCCGTGGCAGGGTGCACTCAGCAGGTACTCGCAGTTGCCTTGGAAATCGAATCGGTGCCCATCCAGAGTGACGTAATGGGGGTCACCCCAGGCCTGGCACTCAGCTGTGCTGACGGGCTGGCAGCCGTGCTGGCCGGATGGCAGGAGGCCACACACTTCACCCAGCCCACAGCTGGCAGGTGTGCAGACCAGCGAGCCACCCCCAGGCCCGCAGCGGCACCTGTGGGAGCAGGTGCCATCAGCCCAAAACTCACTGCCCGCCTCGTGGTAGGTGCCGTTGGCCCAGCAGCCGCAGCCGTTGTTTAGGGGAACACAGCGGTCAGCACTTAGCACGAAACCGGCGTCGCACTGGCAGCCCTCCACACAGGGACCCTCGCATGCGGCTGGGGTCGCAGGGGGCGCAGGGGACGGACAGCTGGCCGGGCAGGGTGGGCCACAGACCTCATAGTGGCTGTT
>NW_012116710.1:6855090-6861540 GCF_000951035.1 Colobus angolensis palliatus
TCTCTGGGCCTCTCACTTGTTCCCTCACAGACACTCAAACCAGTGTTCGCCTGGACTAGACTCTGAGCTCAGCATGTGACATGCACCACCTTGCTGTGGGACAGGCCCTGATATGACGCCCACTTCACAGATGAGGAAACCGAGGCCTACCAAGTGAACTGCCCAGCATCACCTAGCTCATAAGGAGGAGAGGCTGGATTCAAACCCAGGTCTGTAAAAAAGGCAAATGCTGAGGTCCTAGGTTAAAGCCCTTAGCAGGGGGCTAGGCTTGTTTAATTCCCAGGAACGGGGTGATATTTTTGCTGGAATTATTCTTTTTGTTGACAGTTTGTTTCAGGCCCAGGTGAAGACAAGGAGCCTTGAGCTGCTAACTGTGGTCGTCAGGATCCCTCCTGTCCTCCCGGGGACCTCGGGGGACCATCCTGCCACACATACCCGGACTTTGCCGACCTCGCCCTTGTGGATGGAGATGTTGGTGCCCAGGGCAGCCACAGTGACGACTCTCACGTAGGAAACAGCAGGGTTGCCCCGGTTCTCGTTCTTGGTGGTGACGGTGAAGGGCGTCAGGCCCTGGGTGTTGGCCCCCGGGCAGCCAGTTGTTGCCAGCACATAGTTACAGGTGCCCTGGAAGTCAAACGGCCGGCCATCGAAGGAGTGGTAGTGTGGGTCGCCCCACAGCCAGCACGTGGCCTCGTAGTTGGGCACGCACACGCCCTGGCCACCCTGCTCCTTGCACGTCTCCTGTGGCCGGCATGTCACACCGTCGCACGGGTCTGGGGACAGAAGAGGGAGGACCTTGAGAGGCTGCCACTTGTCAAGGATGGCCGCTCCCTCCACATCTACCCCAGTCTGTGCCAGCGATCTGAGGGTTACCGCAGGCAAGACCAGATTCCAGAGTCCTCATGTCTAGGACCCAGGTCCTATAGTTTGCTTTTGTATTTTATTTTGTTTTGTTGGTTCTCTGTCACCCAGGCTGGAGTGCAGTGGTGCAATCTCGGCTCACTGCAACCTCTGCCTCCCGGGCTCAAGCGATTCTCCTGACTCAGCCTCCCGAGTAGCTGGGATTACAGGTGCCCGCCATCATGCTTGGCTGATTTTTATATTTTTAGTAGAGACAGAGTTTGATTATGTTGTCCAGGCTGGTCTCTAGCTCCTGACATCAAGTGATTAGCGAACTTTGGCCTCCCAGAATACTGGGGTTACAGGCATGAGCCACCAAGCCCAGCCTGCTGTTTTCAAGACCAGCCCCTCGGAGTCCCGCACGTCTGACACTGAGGCCCCATGGTGGACTGTGTCTAAGTCTCAGGTGTCAAAGATCCCATACCTGAGACCCGGGCCACAGAGGTCCCTGACAGCCAAGACCCAGGCCCTTGAGTCCCCCTACCTCTGAGACTGAGGCCCTGCCATTTGCTGTGTGAGACGGAGGTTGTGGAGTCCATGCACCTAAGACCAAGGCTCTGGGTCTGTGTTTAGGATGCAGTTTCCATGGTGTCCTTGCTTGAGATTTCAGCCTGTTCTTCTATTTTAAGTTTTATAGGAGCCTCACCCTCTTCACTTACATAGTGTACAGCTGCTTTCACGCCACCATGGCAGAGTGAGTAGCTGTGATCGAGAAGGTATAGCCTGCAGGCTTAAACATTTACCATCTAACCCTTTAGAGAAAAGGTGCACTTGACCCAAGTTGAGATCTGTGCCCCAGGGGTCCTTGTGTCTGCAATGCCTGCCCTGAGAGCATTCATGTCTGAGATCCCAGCCCATGGGTTCTCTGTGTTCAAGGCCCGGGCCCCAGGCCAGATGTGGTGGCTCAGGCCTATAATCCCAGCACTTTAAGAGGCTGAGGTGGGAGGATCGCTTGAGCCCTGGAGTTTGAGAGCAGCCTGGACAACACAGCAAGACCCCATTTCTACAGAACAATTAGAAATTAGACAGGCATGGTGGTGTGTGCCTGTAGTCCCCTGCTACTCAGGAGGCTGAGGCAGGAGGATTGTTTCAGCCTAGGAAATAGAGGCGCAGTAACCTACACTACACTCCAGCCTGGGTGACAGAGTAAGACCTTATCTGAAAAAAAAAAAAAAAATCTAGGCCTCAGGGTCCCCCATGCCTGAGACCTCAGCCTTCTGGACCTCTCCACATTTGACAGCAATTGGTCTTCAATTTCTCTAGGCCCCGGGGGCCTCTGTGACCTAGCGTAGGGCTCTGGATGATCTTCTGGCAAGAGCTCAGTGCCAGGGGTCTCGGCATGATTTGAAACGTTTGAGGCCTTAACTAGCTAAGTCTCATGGCCTGGGCCTCCCTCAGTGCAAAACTCCATCCCGTAGGGTTGCTATATTCAAGCCAGTAGCCTTGAGGGTGTCTCACTGCTGAGGCCCTGTCCTGAAGGGCTTCTGTGTCCCAGACCCTGTTCCTACAGTTACTACATCTGTAACCCAGCTTGTGGAACCCCTGTGTGGGAGAGGCCAGTCTTCAAATGTCTCCTTCCTCCTGTGCCTGTTACCAATGTACCGCCTCTCAGCTTCAAATACACCCGCGGAGTTAAGCTTTGTCAACAGAGGGCGCTGGAGAGTCACTGCAGCAGGGAGGGGCTCCTGGTCTGGCCTTCAGCTGGTTTGGCCCTTCCAGCTCTGGCCCGGGTGTGTGGCCACACTCAGTGAGTTCCACTGGTCCCAGCTGGCTTCCCAGTGAGGGGTTTCCTTCTTGCCAACTCCAGCCTGCAGAAACCTCTGTGCCACCCAGTGGGCTACAGCTGCAGTAGGATTGGACTCAGCCTTGGGGCTGATTCTCCCCTCCTTAAAGAGGAGGGGCCAATTTCTCCCTTCCATGAGGCCTCTACCTTAGCCCTAGAAGTGGGGGCTACTTCCTCTGTCTGCTTTGGTGGTATTCTTTAGTGTTCTCTTTACTGTTTCTTATTTCTATTTGTTTGTTTGTAAAGAGACAAGGTCTTGCTGCCTTGCCCAGGCTGGAGGGCAGTAGTACAATCATAGCTCACTGCAGCCTCGAACTCCTGGGCTCAATCAAGTGATCCTCCCAACTCAGCCTCCTGAATAGCTGGGACCACAGGCATGCATCACCACGCCTGGCTACGTTTAAATTTTTTGTGGAGACAGGTGTCTCGCTATGTTGCCCAGGCTGGTCTCGAACTCCTGGGCTCAAGCGATCTTCCCAAAGTGCTGGGTGTGTGAGCCACCGCACCAGGCCCTCTTTGCCTTTTAATAGTTAATCTCCTATTAATAAGTAAATGATTCTTTAATTGAACTTTCCTCATTCAAATGGCTGGGTGCTTTCTGTCTCTCGACTGGGTGCTGACTGATGTACCCCCCGTTCCTGGGAGTCCCATTGTCCTGCTCATCACCCTGAGAGTCTTAGCCCTACACCTTGGTGCTGAAGCTCTTATTATCTTATCCATGTGGGGAGGAGGGTTCTCTTCACCCTAAGAAATGACCCCTGGGGGTGGCTCTGTGTCCCAGATTTAGTCTGGGGGCGTTCCCACATCGGAGACTATGCCCCTAAAATTCCTGATCTCCCACTTGAGAGGGGTCCCCATAGCCAACGTCCTGCCTTGGTGGGGTCTCTGTGCCTGAGACTCAGAACTCTGCTCTGTCCCTGACCCTAGGATCCCAGTCTCTCCCCTGCCCTTTGGTGCTAGTGTCTGAGCCCCAAGTCTAATTCCACACACCAGTGGTCAGCTCACCATGGCCCCCTAGACTGCTGCTCTTGTATTCTAAAGTCTTACAGGAGTCTCACCTCTTCACTTATATAGTGTGCGGCTGCTCATGCCACAGTGGCAGAGTGAGCAGTTGGAACGAGACCATACAGCCTGCAAGCTGAAACATTTACCATGTAGCCCATATCAGCAAAGGCACGCCTGTCCCTGCCTTATACCGAGGGTCTCTGACGTCAACCCTGAGAAACCTCTGAGGGTCCCCACAGCCTCGATTTTCCCTAAGGGTCTCTGCCTCCCACAGTAGGTGGCCCTGGCCCTGTGAAACCCAGCCCAGGGGTCTCCAGGTCTGCGACCTCAATCATTAGTCCTGTGTGCCTCCCGCCATGGACACCCCAGTCACATCACCCTCGGCCCCAGAGTCCCTGTACTCCATCTGTAGTCACATCAGCCCCAGTCCCAGCCCAGCCCAGCACCTTTGGTGATGCATCTCAGGACGCCTTCGGAGGGCTGGCACACCTGCCCCGGCGTGCAGCTGTGTTCCTGGCACACCACGCCTTTACGCACATGGCACGTACACTGCTGCCGACAGTCGTCAATGAGGACTGTCTGCTCCGGCTGTGGGGAGAGAGGGCATGGCCATCAGATACCACAGGTGGGAGCCGACTCTCACAGCTCTGGCATTCTGGGCACAGAGGGGTTTGCAGACATCACAGACAAGGGACATCTCTCAGCAGGATGGCCCCCTGTCTGTGAAGCTGAGGCACAGCATGGCTTTGGGGCCGTCATTCATTTGTACATTTGTTCATTCACTTTTATTCATTAACTCATTCATTCCAAAATATCCGCTCAATCTCTGCTGTAGGAGAAATGGTGTGACATAGTAACTAAGGGCAGATCGCCTGAGCTTGAAGTCCGTTTCTGCTGTTTCCACATTCTGTGACTCTGAGCAAGTTACTTCACCGCTTTATGGCTCAGTTTCCTGATGTGCAAATTGCAGAAAATAGTAGCGCCTGCCTATGGAAGTATAACTGAGTTAATAACATATGTAAAATTCAGATAAAATGAAAAGGGTAGGCCAGACGCGGTGGCTCATGCTTGTAATCCCAGCACTTTGGGAGGCCGAGGCAGGTGGATCACCTGAGGTCAGGAGTTCGAGACCAGCCTGGCCAACATGGTGAAACCCCATCTCTACTAAAAATACAAAAATTAGCCAGGTGTGGTGGCGGCCACCTGTAGTCCCAGCTACTCGGGAAGCTGAGGCAGGAGAATGGAGTGAACTCAGGAGGCAGAGCTTGTAGTGAGGCGAAACCTCACCACTGCACTCTAGCCTGAGTGACAGAGCGAAACTCCATCTTAAGAAAAAAAAAAAAAAGGCTTCCTTTAAAACATTCAGATAGGAGAGATACGTGGGGTAGACATCAAACAAGATTGGGAGAATGTGGCTTAGTTTTAAAGCGAAATGATGGGTAAGTATATGGACAGTCATTTCACTATTCTCTTAATTTTCGCATGTTTGAAAATTTTCAGAATAAAAAGTTTTTAGATATGTAATGTATATATAAAAAATGCACACATAGCACTCAAAACATTACGAGATACATAGAAAGCATATCTACATATTTTCTGTTATTATTACTATTATTTACGTGAGGGGAACAACAGAGAGAGGGTCCCACCCCACGGAGAGCTCACAGTCCCGCAAGGGAGACGGACATTAGACAAACACATGCTCCAGTCAAAGAAAAAGGACCAACAGGGAGAGAGTGGGAGAGGGAAGCAGAGGGTGTTCACAGCTGGTATAACAGATGAAAATCTTGTCTTTGTGGTCAGAAAGGCTCCCTTTTTCCAGACCTGGAAGGCAAAGCCACAATTCACCTGGGGAGTCAGGGGTGGGTTTAAAGCTTCAGAGTCCATGGTCATGTTTAGAAAGATCTTTACCACTGCCACGTGGAGGGTGGACCAGAGGAGCAAAGGTAGGAGCCTGGAGGGACCCAGGTGGGAGAGGACCAGCTGGACCAAGGGAGGGCCATGGGGATGGGGAAATGAGTGGGTACAAGAGACATTCAGGAGACTGAATGGACTAGCTGTGGTGGCTCATGCCTGTAATGCTCGCACTTTGGGAGGCCAAGGTGAGAGGATCACTTGAAGTCAGGAGTTTGAGAGCAGCCTGGCCGATATGGCAAAACCCCATCTCTACCAAAAAACAAAAAATCAGCCGGGCATAGTGGCACATGCCTGCACTCCTAGCTACTCAGGAGGCTGAGACAAGAGAATTGCTTCAACCTGGGACGCCGAGGTTGCAGTGAGCCTGAATCCAAGAGGCGGAGGTTGCACTCCAGCCTGGGCAACAGAGCAAGACTATGTCTCAAAAAAAAAAAAAAAAAAAAAGAGGCTGAATGGGTCGGGCATGGTGGCTCATGCCATTAATCCCAGCACTTTGGGTGGCCAAGGCGGGAGTATGGCTTGAGGCCTGGAGTTCACAACCACCCTGAGCAACATAATGAGACACCCCCATGTCTATGTCTCCACAAGAAAATTAAAAACTCGCTGGGCTTGGTGGTGCACACCTATAGTCCAGGTACTTGGGAGGTGAGGTGAAGGATTGCTTGAGCCAAAGAACTTGGGGCTGCAGTGAGCTATGACCATATCACCCACTCTTGCCTGGGTGACAGAGTGAGACCCTGACTCTAAAAGAAATAAATAAGAGACCAAGTAGACCAAGTAGGCTGTGGAGCTGATGAGCAGTGGGAAGGGTGAGGCCCCATATTCTGCCCCAGATGACTAGGTTC
>NW_012116710.1:6862930-6868175 GCF_000951035.1 Colobus angolensis palliatus
GAGAGAGGCAGGCCACGCTTCAGAAAGTAAACTTTGAGTGGGGGTTGGACCCCAGTTCAAGCCCATGCCTGATGCTAAAGATCTGTGTGTCCTCACCTCTTAGGTATTCACTTTTTGTATCTCTAAAACTGGTAGCATAATGGGGCCTGATAGTGGATTGAATGGTGGTCCATAAAATGCATATGCACCCAGAATCCCATAATGTGAGCTTACTTGGAATAAAGTTCTTTGCAGATGGATTCAGGGAAATAACGTCAACATGAGATTGTCCTGGATTAAGCTGGGCCCTAAATCCAATGACAAGTGTCCTTATAAGAGCCAGAAAGAAAAAGATACAGAGACACACAGAAAGGGCCACATGAAGATGAAGGCACAGATTAGAATGGTGTTGTCACAAGCCCAGAGAACCTGGAGCCTCCAGAGCTGGAAAGGGAAAGCAAGATCCCCCAACCAGTGCCTTTGGAGGCGGTGCAGCTCTGCCGACACCCTGATGTTGAACTTCTGACATCCAGGACTGTGGGGAAGTACATTGTATTGTTTAAAGCCACGAAGCTTATGATAATCGTTATGGCAGCCACGGGAAACAAATACATGTCTCAATGAAGTAACAAGCCTCCAGCTATCCTTTATGTATCACTTGATGCAGGCATTAATAAGCAATAATGGCTCCCAGAGTCACTTGCCCGAGTTCAAACAGGTTCCCCCTCACCCTCTTTGTGACCTTGGGCAAGAGAGTCACCTCTCCCTGTTTCTCTTTCCTCATCTTTCAGGCGAAAATAAGGTGTTTGCCCCACGGAATTGTTGTCAGCCTCAGAAAAATCAATGTCTATAAAGTGCTGAGAAACATAGCTGGCATAGCATGCATGCTTCAGGAGCATCTGCCGTTACTAGCAGCTATGAATGGAGGTTTTTCTTCTGAAGAGTAAACGGTTTTTGCTTTAAAGGTTTTTAAAGCTTTAAAGGCTTTTGCTTTAAAGCATCAATGGGTGGAAAGTTAGGCTAAATTCTTGGGGAAATGAACTCAAACCTATGAGCTGAGGACCAATGGTTTCAGTTTAAGGTTACTAGGCACCAACAAAGCCTCGTAAATCCACCCCTGGATGGGGCACAGTGGCTCATGTCTATGATCCCAGCACTTTGAGACTCCAAGGTGGGAAGATCACTGGAGCCCAGGAGTTCAAGGTCAGTCTGGGCAACATATGGAGATCCTGTCTCTACAAAATAAAACAAATTAACTGGGCATGGTGGTGCATGCCTGTAGTCCCAGCCACTCAGGAGGCAGAAGTGGTAGGATTGCTTGAGACCAGGAGTTTGAGGCTACAGTGACCTAGGATCACACCACTGCACTCCAGCCTCGATGAGAGAGCAAGACCCTGTCTCTAAAAATATAAATAAATAAATCAACCCCTGATTAACACGTTTGCTCACCCTTCCTTATCACAGACAGTGCACACTGGATTCTTTTGGAAATGCGAAGAATCACAGGAGAAGGCAGGAGAAAGATATGCTACTGGCTGAGTCCCCTAAAAAGATGGTCAACTGCCACACTTCCCAAGCAGGGCTGGGGGGTGGGTAAAGGCAACTGACTTACCCTTGCCTCAGTTTCCTCAGCTGTAAACTGGGGGGGTAATAAGAGCTCCCACAGGTGTAGGGAAGCTGGGGGATTGAGTAAGAAGCAACTAACAAGAACACCAACAATTCTTATGTGTTTAGGTGCTGTATGTCAGGGGCTGTTCCAGGAGCTTGGAAAACATTAGGCAATATACTCAATTAAGTCATGCGTGTCAGCTGGGCACAGTGGCTTATGCCGCTAATCCCAGCATTTTGGGAGGCTGAGGCCGGCAGATCACTGAGGTCAGGAGTTTGAGACCAGTCTGGCCAACACGGCGAAACCCCGTCTCCACTAAAAATACAAAAATTTGCTGAGTGTAGTGTTGCACATGTGTGATCCCGGCTACTCTGGAGACTGAGGGAGCAGAATCACTTGAACCAAGAAGGCAGAAGTGGCAGTGAGGCAGAGATCGCGCCACTGCACTCTAGCCTAGGTGACAAAGAGAGACTCTGTCTCAAAAAAAAAAAAGAAAGAAAGAAAGAAAGAAAAAAAAGTCACGCCTATCCACTTCACCAGATTAAGTCAGTAATTTATCAGCACCTTCGCCAATACTGCTACCAGAGAAACAGCTGCGTGTGTGTGTTTCAGTGGGATATCAAGGGAAACCCCTCCATGTAACTGAGATGCCAGTCTCCATATGAGACCAGATCTTCTTGGTAAGAAAAGCTCTGCAGAGCAGCACGGGGTTCAAGCTCCACATTTGCTGGGGGACTATGGGCCAGTGATGGGCCACCCCACTCTGAAAAATAAAGCAAGTCATAGTGCCTGCAGCTCCTGTTACAAACATACAGACACCATGGACATGAAGTGCCTGGCGGCCAAAAGGTCTGCAGTCAGCTGTATACAAACAATAGCTGCTTTTGTTGTTGATACGGGGTGATAGTGTCACCCACAGATTGTCGCCTGTCCATGAAGCTTCTCCAGCCTTGCACTTTCTCAACCTCTGATGGCACCACATCCTGCCAGTGAGTGGCAGAATAGGGAGGTGAGTAGGACAGAATCCAGGATTGAGGTGGGGAGAGGATGGAGTGGCAGGGAGGAGATGGTGGGAGAGATTTGGAGAGAAAAGTCAACGCATGGAGGTGAAGAGAGGGTGGAGACTGAGGGACAGAGTAGGGGGAGCAGCTCCCAAGTCCCTGAGGACACCTCCCTCATTGGCTTCCCACTCTGAGTTCTGATCGGCAGCTTCTGTCCTCAGGGACCCCAGGCCTCGCACATGCACTCTCATCTCTGTGCCCCCAACTCCTGGGCTGAGCGCTGCCTGTGCCCCACCCACCCACAGGCCCCTCGCCCCCTGCTTCCCATCTGCTCTCACCGTGACCTTCCACTGTTCCTGCTCCAGCCGCAGGGTGAAGTTTGCCACCTGGACTGTGATCACCCTGGTCACACTGACTCGCCCATTACCCCAGGCCACGTTCTCCTGCAGGACGGCAAACCGATGCAGGCCAGGCCGGGTGCCGCAGGTCTGAGCCAGCACATACACGCAGGTGCCCATGAAGTCGAAGCGGCGGCCATCGAAGGTGGTGTAGTGGGGGTCTCCCGACGCCTGGCAGGTGGCAGAGCCCACGGCCACACAACCCAAGCTGCCACCGGATGGCCGGCAGGTCTCGTGCGGGCCGCAGCTGGAGGGTTGACAGGACACCAGGCCGCCCTCCCGGCAGTGGCAAAGGGAATCACACCCGGGGCCAGGGTAGAAGGTCTGGCCCAGTGGGTAGTAGCGGTCATCATGGAGGCAGCCACACTGGCCCACAGGTACACAGGTGTCACCACTGAGCACGAAGCCAGCATCGCAGACACAGCCTTCACGGCAGGCCGACTCACAGCCCTCGGGGGCCGAGAGGCTCGGGCAGCTCACGGGGCAGGAGTCACCGCAGAGCTTGTAGTGGCTGTGGGCAGGGCACCGGAAGGCTGTGGGGACAAGGTGGGCATGAGCCATGTAGGCATTCGAGTCGGGATCTGGGAAGGCCCTGAGTGGGAAAACTGCTCAGGTCAACCTGGCTGTCTCTGAGTATGCACATGTGATCCAGGACATCTAACTGGGGAACTCAGTGTGGGACCTGCAATGGAAGGGGACACGCCCAGGTCTCTCTGAGCAAATATTTTTAAAGATCAAATGACTCTGCTTGCCTGATTTTTTTTGAGACAGGCTCTCACTCTATCTCACCCAGGCTGGAGGGCGGAGGCCCAATCACAGCTTGCTGCAGCCTCCACCTCCACCTCAAGTGATCCTCTGGCCTCAGCCTCCAGATTGGCTGGGACTACAGGGGTGAGCCACCACATCCAGCTGATCTATTATGATTTTTTGTAGAGATGGGGTCTCACTATGTCAGCCAGGATTACCTGGGTGAAATGGATCACTATTATCTATTCGGGTTATGCAAGATCAGAACTGACTATGGGTATCTCAGGGTGTGAATGTGACTGGGGTATGGGGCCACATGTATCTCAGGGTATGACTCTGCCTGAGGGTACCCAGCTGTGGGTGTCTGACCTGGGTATCTCCCAGAGTCCTTCTGACATGGTCTGTCTAAGGCTGTGCCTGGGTGAAGTTGGCAGGATACCTGTGACCAGGAGACCTGCCTGAAGGGAACCGCCTAGGACTATCTAACTATGCACCTGTGTGGATCTGCCCAGGGCTATGTAAGGGTCCCGATTCTATCTGAGTGTATCTAACCTGTTAGTCTCAGTGTAAAATCTGAGCAGATACCACGGAAGGCAAGCGACTAATTCTATATGACTAGGTGTATTTCAGTGTGTGCAGAAGACCAGGGCTCTGTGACCAGCTGTAACTCACAAGGTCTTCCTAACCAAGGGTACCCTGCTATGTGACTGAGGCAGGATCAGTCATCCCAATCTACATGCCTTGGATGTCTGAGAACATGGATCACCAATCCCCAAGAGTGTCCTGGACCCCAGGTTTCTGACTAGGTATTTCTTTTCTTTCTGTTTTGTTTGTTTGTTTGTTTGTTTTGTTTTGGTTTTTTTTGAGATGGAGTCTATGCCACCCAGGCTGGAGTGCACTGGCACAATCTCGGCTCACTGCAACCTCTGCCTCCTGGGTTCCAGTGATTCTCCTGCATCAGCCTCCCGATTAGCTGGGATTACAGGTGCCCGCCACCACACCTGGATGAATTTTGTATTTTTAGTAGGTACAGGGGTATCACCATGTTGACCGGGCTAGTCTTGACTTCCTGACCTCAGGTGATCTGCCTGCCTCAGCCTCCCAAAGTGCTGGGATTACAGCCGTGAGCCAAAGCGGTCGGACTCCCAATACGTGTTTCTAACTGACTCTCTCTCACTGCAGTACCTGACTTGGGGCATTTCAGTGTGTGAGGGCCAAGGTGTTTCCTGTCAGGAGATACCCAGCTCAAAGGAAGGAAGGTGGCCCCTGAGCCCCATGGAGGAGGAAGGGGCTGCTGTCTTACAGTCCTGGAAAGGAAGGGCAGGGAGAGACTCTGCTATGGGGACCATGCATGGAGCAGTACTCACGACAGAAGTCCGGCCGCCTCCACTCGCCGAGCTGGGCCCCAGCGGCCTGACAAGCTGCCACGTAGGCGGCCACTGCAGGACAGAGGCCTCCAGGATGGCCCTGAACTTGGCAGGCGTCCAGCAAGCAGCCCTGGAAGTACTGCG
>NW_012116710.1:6871510-6894515 GCF_000951035.1 Colobus angolensis palliatus
TCTCTGGGCCTCTCACTTGTTCCCTCACAGACACTCAAACCAGTGTTCGCCTGGACTAGACTCTGAGCTCAGCATGTGACATGCACCACCTTGCTGTGGGACAGGCCCTGATATGACGCCCACTTCACAGATGAGGAAACCGAGGCCTACCAAGTGAACTGCCCAGCATCACCTAGCTCATAAGGAGGAGAGGCTGGATTCAAACCCAGGTCTGTAAAAAAGGCAAATGCTGAGGTCCTAGGTTAAAGCCCTTAGCAGGGGGCTAGGCTTGTTTAATTCCCAGGAACGGGGTGATATTTTTGCTGGAATTATTCTTTTTGTTGACAGTTTGTTTCAGGCCCAGGTGAAGACAAGGAGCCTTGAGCTGCTAACTGTGGTCGTCAGGATCCCTCCTGTCCTCCCGGGGACCTCGGGGGACCATCCTGCCACACATACCCGGACTTTGCCGACCTCGCCCTTGTGGATGGAGATGTTGGTGCCCAGGGCGGCCACAGTGACGACTCTCACGTAGGAAACAGCAGGGTTGCCCCGGTTCTCGTTCTTGGTGGTGACGGTGAAGGGCGTCAGGCCCTGGGTGTTGGCCCCCGGGCAGCCAGTTGTTGCCAGCACATAGTTACAGGTGCCCTGGAAGTCAAACGGCCGGCCATCGAAGGAGTGGTAGTGTGGGTCGCCCCACAGCCAGCACGTGGCCTCGTAGTTGGGCACGCACACGCCCTGGCCACCCTGCTCCTTGCACGTCTCCTGTGGCCGGCATGTCACACCGTTGCACGGGTCTGGGGACAGAAGAGGGAGGACCTTGAGAGGCTGCCCCTTGTCAAGGATGGCCGCTCCCTCCACATCTACCCCAGTCTGTGCCAGCGATCTGAGGGTTACCGCAGGCAAGACCAGATTCCAGAGTCCTCATGTCTAGGACCCAGGTCCTATAGTTTGCTTTTGTATTTTGTTTTGTTTTGTTGGTTTTTTGAGATGGAGTCTTTCTCTGTCACCCAGGCTGGAGAACAATGGTGCAATCTTGGCTTACTGCAACCTCTGCCTCCCGGGCTCAAGCGATTCTCCTGACTCAGCCTCCCGAGTAGCTGGGATCACAGGTGCCCGCCACCATGCTTGGCTGATTTTTGTATTTTTAGTAGAGACAGGGTTTCACCATGTTGTCCAGGCTAGTCTCTTGACATCAAGTGATCGGCCAACTTTGGCTTCCCAGAGTGCTGGGATTACAGACATGAGCCACCAAGCCTAGCCTGCTGTTTTCAAGACCAGCCCCTGGGAGTACCGCACGTCTGACACTGAGGCCCCATGGTGGACTGTGTCTAAGTCTCAGGTGTCAAAGTTCCCATACCTCAGACCCGGGCCCCAGAGGTCCCTATAGCCAAGACCCCGGCCCTAGAGTCCCCCTACCTCTGAGACTGAGGCCCTGCCATTTGCTGTATGAGACGGAGGTTGTAGAGTCCATGCACCTAAGACCAAGGCTCTGGGTCTGTGTTTAGGATGCAGTTTCCATGGTGTCCTTGCTTGAGATTGCAGCCTGTTCTTGTATTTTAAGTTTTATAGGAACCTCACCCTCTTCACTTACATAGTGTACAGCTGCTTTCACGCCACCATGGCAGAGTGCGTAGCTGTGATCGAGAAGGTATAGCCTGAAAGCTTAATTTACCATCTAGCCCTTTAGAGAAAAGGTGCACTTGACCCAAGTTGAGATCTGTGCCCCAGGGGTCCTTGTGTCTGCAATGCCTGCCCTGAGAGCATTCATGTCTGATATCCCGGCACCAGAGTTCTCTGTGTTCAAGACCTGGGCCCCAGGCCAGGTATGGTGGCTCAGGCCTGTAATCCCAGCACTTTAAGAGGCTGAGGTGGGAGGACTGCTTGAGCCCTGGAGTTGCAGACCAGCCTGGGCAGCATAGGAAGACCCCATTTCTACAAAAAAGAAATTAATAAATTAGGCAGGCATGGTGGTGTGTGCCTGCAGTCCCCAGCTACTTGGGAGGCTGGGGCGGGAGGATTGCTTGTGCCCAGGAGATGGAGGCTTCAGTGAGTTATGATCGCACTGCATCACTACACTCCAGCCTAGGCGACAGAGTGAGACCTTATCTCAAAAAAAAAAAAAAGGATCTTGGCCTCAGGGTCCCCCGTGCCTGAGATCTCAGCCCCCTGGACTTCTCTAGGTCCTGGAGGTCTCTGTGCCCAAGACTAGGGCCCTGGGTGATCTTCTAGCAAGAGCCCAGTGCCAGGGGTCTCAGCATGGTTTGAAATGTTTTGAGACCCTAACTAGTGAAGTCTCATGGCCTGGGGCTCCCTCAGTGCAAAACTCCATCCCTGAGGGTTGCTTTATTCAAGACAGTAGCCTCCAGGGGTGCCTCACTGCTGAGGCCCTGTCCTGGAGGGCTTCTGTGTCCAAGACCTTGTTCCTACGGTTAGTATGTCTGTGACCCAGCTTGTGGAACCCCTGTGTGGGAGAGGCCAGTCTTCAAATGTCTCCTTCCTCCTGTGCCTGTTACCAATGTACCGCCTCTCAGCTTCAAATACACCCACAGAGATAAGCTTTGTCAACAGAGGGCGCTGGAGAGTCACTGCAGCAGGGAGGGGCTCCTGGTCTGGCTTCCAGCCACTTTGGCCCTTCCAGCTCTGGCCAGGGTGTGTGGCCACACTCAGCAAGTGCCACTGGTCCCAGCTGGCTTCCCAGTGAGGGGTTTCCTTCTTGCCAACTCCAGCCTGCAGAAACCTCTGTGCCACCCAGTGGGCTACAGCTGCAGTAGGATTGGACTCAGCCTTGGGGCTGATTCTCCCCTCCTTAAAGAGGAGGGGCCAATTTCTCCCTTCCATGAGGCCTCTACCTTAGCCCTAGAAGTGGGGGCTACTTCCTCTGTCTGCTTTGGTGGTATTCTTTAGCCTTCTCTTTGCTGTTTCTTATTTCTATTTCTTTATTTGTAAAGAGACAAGGTCTTGCTGCCTTGCCCAGGCTGGAGGGCAGTGGTACAATCATAGCTCACTGCAGCCTCGAACTCCTGGGCTCAAGTGATCCTCCCAACTCAGCCTCCTGAATAGCTGGGACCACAGGCATGCACCACCACGCCTGGCTACGTTTAAATTTTTTGTGGAGATGAGTGTCTCACTATGTTGCCCAGGCTGGTCTTGAACTCCTGGGCTCAAGTAATCCTCCCAAAGTGCTGGGTGTGTGAGCCACCGCACCAGGACCCTCTTTACCCTTTAATAGTTAATCTCCTATTAATAAGTAAATGATTCTTTAATTAAACCTCCCTCATTCAAATGGCTGGGTGCTTTCTGTCTCTTGACTGGGTGCTGAGTGATATACCCCCCGTTCCTGGGAGTCCCATTGTCCTGCTCATCACCCTGAGAGTCTTAGCCCTACACCTTGGTGCTGGAGCTCCTATTCTCTTATCCTTTGGGGGAGAAGTGTTCTCTGCTCGTCGTCCTAAGAAATGAGCCCTGGGGGTAGCTCTATGTCCCAGATTTAGTCTGGAGGGGTTCCCACATTGGAGACTATACCCCTAGAAATCCTGATCTCCCACTTGAGAGGGGTCCCCATAGCCAATGTCCTGCCTTGGTGGGGTCTCTGTGCCTGAGACTCAGAACTCTGCTCTGTCCCTGACCGTGGGATCCCAGTCTCTCCCCTGCCCTTTGGTGCTAGTGTCCGAACCCCAAGCCTAATCCCACGCACCAGTGGTCAGCTCACCATGGCCCCCTAGGCTGCCGCTCTTGTATTCTAAAATCTTATAGGAGTCTCACCTCTTCACTTATATAGTCTACAGCTGCTTTCATGCCACAGTGGCAGAGTGAGCAGTTGGAACGAGACCATACAGCCTGCAAGCTGAAACATTTACCATGTAGCCCGTATCAGCAAAGGCACGCCTGTCCCTGCCTTATACCGAGGGCCTCTGACATCCCCCCTGAGAAACCTCTGAGGGTCCCCACAGCCTGGATTCCCCTTAAGGGTCTCTGCCTCCCACAGTAGGTAGCCCTGGCCCCGTGAAGCCCAGCCCAGGCGTCGCCAGGTCTGCGACCTCCATCTTTAGTCCTGTGCACCTCCTGCCAGGAACACCCCAGTCACATCACCCTCAGCCCCAGAGTCCCTGTACTCCATCTGTAGTCACATCAGCCCCAGTCCCAGCCCAGCCCAGCACCTTTGGTGACGCATTTCAGGATGCCTTCGGAGGGCTGGCACACCTGCCCCGGCTTGCAGCTGTGTTCCTGGCACAGCACATCTTTACCCGCATGGCACGTACACTGCTGCTGACAGTCGTCAATGAGGACTGTCTGCTCCGGCTGTGGGGAGAGAGGACATGGCCATCAGACACCATGGGTGGGAGCCGACTCTCACATCTCCGGCATTCTGGGCACAGAGGGGTTTGGCAGACATCACAGACAAGGGACATCTCTCAGCAGGATGGCCCCCTGTCTGTGAAGCTGAGGCACAGCATGGCTTTGGGGCCGTCATTCATTTGTACATTTGTTCATTCACTTTTATTCATTTACTCATTCATTCCAAAATATCTGCTAATGTCTGCTGTAGGAGAAATGGTGTGACATAGTAACTAAGGGCAGATCGCCTGGGCTTGAAGACTGTTTCTGCTGTTTCCAAACTGTGTGATTCTGAGCAAGTTACTTCACCTCTTCATGGCTCAGTTTCCTGATTTGCAAATTGCAGGTCATAGTAGCACCTGCCTATGGAATTATAACCGAGTTAATAACACATGTAAAGTGCAGATGAAAGGAAAAGGGCTTCCCTTAAATCATTCAGATAGGAGAGATAAGTGGGGTAGACATGAAACAAGATTGGGAGGATGTGGCTTATTTTTTAAGCTAAGTGACGGGTAAGTACATGGACAGTCATTCCACTGTTCTCTTACTTTTTGCATGTTTGAAAATTTTCAGCATAAAAAATTTTTAGATATGTAATGCATATGTAAAATATGCACACATAGCACTTAAAACGTTACCAGATACATAGTAAGCACTATCTACATATTTTCTGTTATTATTACTATTACTCATGTGAAGAGAACAACAGAGAGAGGGTCCCATCCCTCGGGCAGCTCACAGTCCCGCAAGGGAGACGGACATTAGACAAACACATGCTCCAGTCAAAGAAAAAGGACCAACAGGGAGAGAGTGGGAGAGGGAAACAGAGGGTGTTCGCAGCTGGTATAACAGATGAAAATCTTATCTTTGTGGTCAGAAAGGCACCCTTCGTCCAGACCTGGAAGGCAAAGCCACAACTTGACCTGGGGAGTCAGGGAAGGGTTTAAAGCTTCGGAGCCTATGGTCATATTTAGGAAGATCTTTACCACTGCCAAGTGGAGGGTGGACCAGAGGGAGCAAAGGTAGGAGCTGGGAGGGACCCAGGTAGGAGAGGACCAGCTGGACCACAGGAGGGCCATGGGGACGGGGAAAGGAGTGGGTACTAGAGACATTCAAGAGGCTGAGTAGACTAGCTGCAGTGGCTCACACCTGTAATCCCTGCAGTTTGGGAGGCTAAGGCGGGAGGATCACTTGAAGTCAGGAGTTCGAGACCAGCCTGGCCAATATGGCAAAATCCCATCTCTACCAAATTAACTGTGTATGGTGGCCCATGCCTGTAGTCCCAGCTTCTCGGGAGGCTGAGGCAGGAGAATTACTTGAACCTGGGAGGCTGAGGTTACAGTGAGCTTGAACCCAGGAGGCGGAGGTTGCACTCCAGCCTGGACAACAGAGTAAGACTCAGTCTCAAAAAAAAAAACAAAAAACAGAGAGAGAGAGAGGCTGAGTCACCCAGGCATGGTGGCTCATGCCATTAATCCCAATACTTGGGGAGGGCAAGGTGGGAAGATGGCTTGAGGCCTGGAGTTCAAGACCAGCCTGAGCAACATAGTGAGATGCCCCCATGTCTATGTCTCCACAAGAAAATTAAAAACTCGCTGGGCTTGGTGGTGCATGCCTGTAGTCCCAAGTACTTGGGAGGTGAGGTGAAGGATTGTTTGAGCCAAGGAACTCGGGGCTGCAGGAAGCTATGACTGTACCACTGCACTCCAGCCTGGGTGACACAGTGAGACCCTGACTCTAAAATAAATAAATAAGAGACCAAGTAGACCAAGTAGGCTGTGGAGCTGATGAGCAGTGGGAAGGGTGAGGCCCCATATTCTGCCCCAGATGACTAGGTTCCTACCTCATAGTAGACACCATTGTGGTAGCAGCCACATTGCTGGATGGGCACACAGGCTTCACCGTTGTAGAGGAAGCCGGCGTCACACTGGCAGCCCTCAGCACACCCGTCTGGGCACTGCAGAGGGGCACTGAGAGCCGAGCAGCCCAGGGAGCAGGTGTCTGCACAGAGCTCATAGTGACTGTTCGCTGGGCACTTCACGGCTGCAAGGAGGGGGTGCCGATCAGAGCCCTGGGGAGGGAGGGGCTGCAAGGCCCAGGGTCTACCCTTCTGTGCTTCAGCCTCTCCCCTCCCTGCCCCTCTGGCTCTCCCTCACTCACGACAGAAAGTTTCCGTCCTCCAGGGCTTCACGTGGCCTCCAGCTGCCTGGCAAGCACTCACATAGGCATGGATGTTGCTGCAGAGAATGCTCAGGTTCCCACCACCCAGGCAGAGATCAAAGACGCAATCTTGCAAGGGACCCTGGGGATCCACCAGTTTGTGGCAGGAGGCCAGCGGCCCTGTGGCGCTAGAGAGGAGCCCACAGAACTCCTCCTTCTGATACTTCGTCTCCTGCTCGGGAGGACACTCGGTGCTGGTGTCGCAGCCCTCGCTCCCTGGCGGACAGGTGGGCGGCGGCAGGCAGGGAGAGCCGGGCACCACCTCCTCCCAGGAGTTGCCGAACTCATTGGCGTTGCCTGCCTGCGAGCCGTTGGGCTTCTGGAAGTCATCCTTGGGGTCGCCGTTGTAGTTCCCACACAGGCCGCACATTAGCTGGTAGTAGTTTCCGGGGATGGTGACCCGCACATAGTACACAAGGTCGTAGGCCACACGCAGGCCGAAGTCGGTCTCAATCACAACGTCTGAACCATGCTGGGAGGCTCGGATCTGGCCGTTGGCCAGCACCACGGGCAGCTTCATGTCCACACCGTTCACCTGGGAGGGGAGAGAGGCAGGCCACGCTTCAGAAAGTAAACTTTGAGTGGGGGTTGGACCCCAGTTCAAGCCCATGCCTGATGCTAAAGATCTGTGTGTCCTCACCTCTTAGGTATTCACTTTTTGTATCTCTAAAACTGGTAGCATAATGGGGCCTGATAGTGGATTGAATGGTGGTCCATAAAATGCATATGCACCCAGAATCCCATAATGTGAGCTTACTTGGAATAAAGTTCTTTGCAGATGGATTCAGGGAAATAACGTCAACATGAGATTGTCCTGGATTAAGCTGGGCCCTAAATCCAATGACAAGTGTCCTTATAAGAGCCAGAAAGAAAAAGATACAGAGACACACAGAAAGGGCCACATGAAGATGAAGGCACAGATTAGAATGGTGTTGTCACAAGCCCAGAGAACCTGGAGCCTCCAGAGCTGGAAAGGGAAAGCAAGATCCCCCAACCAGTGCCTTTGGAGGCGGTGCAGCTCTGCCGACACCCTGATGTTGAACTTCTGGCATCCAGGACTGTGGGGAAGTACATTTCTATTGTTTTAAGCCACCAAGCTTGTGGTAATTTGTTATGGCACCACCGGAAATGAACACAGGTCTCAATGAAGTAACAAGCCTCCAGCTATCCTTTATGTACCACTTGATGCAACCATTAATAAGCAATGATCGCCCCCAGAGTCACTTGCCCGAGTTCAAACAGTTTCCCCCTTACCCTCTTTGTGACCTTGGGCAAGTGAGTCACCTCTCCCTGTTTCTGTTTCCTTATCTCTCAGGTGGGAATAAGGTGTTTGCCCCATGGAACTGTTGTCAGGATCAAATAAATTAATGTCTGTAAAGTGCTGAGAAACATGGCTGGCATAGCAAGCATGCTTCAGGAGCATCTGCCGTTACTAGCAGCTATGAGTGGAAGTTTTTCTTTTGAAGAGTAAATGGGCACCACAGGTTTATGCTTTAAAGCATCAGCGGGTGGAAAATTAGGCTAAATTCTTGGGGAAATGAACTCAAACATATGAGCTGAGGACCAGTGGTTTCAGTTTAAGTTTACTAGATACCAACAAAGCCTCATAAATCCACCCCTGGACGGGGCACAGTGGCTCATGTCTATAATCCCAGCACTTTGAGAGGTCAAGGTGGGAAGATCACTTGAACCCAGGAGTTCAAGGTCAGCCTGAGTAACATATGGAGATCCTATCTCTACAAAATAAAAAAAATACAAAATAAATTGGTCAGGAGCAGTGGTTCACAGCTGTAATTCCAGCAGTTTGGGAGGCCAAGGTGGGAGGGTCTTCTGAGCCCAGGAGTTTGAGACCAGCCTGGGCAACATAGCAAGACCCCTCTCTATACAAAAAAAATTTGGCCAGGCATGATGGCTCACGCCTGTACCGCCAGCATTTTGGGAGGCCAAGGTGGGTGAATCCCGAGGTCAGGAGATTGAGACCATCCTGGGCAACATGGTAAAACCCCCGTCTCTACTAAAAATACAAAAAAGGAGCTGGGCGTGGTGGCAGGCACTTGTAGCTGAGACAGGAGAATCACTTGAACCCAGGAGGAAGAGGTTGCAGCGAGTCAAGATTGTGTCACTGCACCCTAGCCTGGGTGACAAAGCGAGTTTCTGTCTCAAAAAAAAAAAAAAAAAGCCGCGGTTGTCCAATTCACCAGATTAAGTCAGCAATTTATCAGCACCTTTGCCAATATTGCTACTAGAAAAACAGCTGCGTGTGTGTGTTTCAATGGGATCTCAGGGGAAACCCCTCCACTGTAACTGAGATGCCAGTCTCCATATGAGACCAGATCTTCTCAGTAAGAAAAGCTCTGCAGAGCAGCACAAGGTTCAAGCTCCACATTTGCTGGGGGACTACGGGCCAGTGATGGGTCACCCCACTCTGAAAAATAAAGCAAGTCGTAGTGCCTGCAGCTCCTGTTACAAACATACAGACACCATGGACATGAAGTGCCTGGCGGCCAAAAGGTCTACAGTCAGCTGTATAGAAACTATAGCTGTTGTTGTCGTTGTTGTTAAGGGGGTGATAGTGTCACCCACAGATTGTCCCCTGTCCATGAAGCTTCTCCAGCCTTGGGCTGTCTCAACCTCTGATGGCACCACATCCTGCCAATGAGTGGCAGAATAGGGAGGTGAGTAGGACAGAATCCAGGATTGAGGTGGGGAGAGGATGGAGTGGGAGGGAGGAGATCGTGGGAGAGATTTGGAGAGAAAAGTCCATGTGGCCAGGCGCAGTGGTTCACCCCTGTAATCCCAGCACTTTGGGAGGCTGAGGCAGGTGGATCACAAGGTCAGACATTCGAGACCAGCCTGGACAACATGACAAAATCCTGTCTCTACTAAATACAAAAATTAGCCAGGCGTAGTGGTGGGGACCTGTAATCCCAGCTACTTGGGAGGCTGAGGCAGGAGAATCGATTGAACCCAGGAGGCGGAGGTCGTAGTGAGCCCAGATTGCACCATTGCATTGTAGCCTGGGTGACAGAGCAATACTCCATCTCAAAACAAAGAAAGAGAAAGAAAAGAAAGAAAGAAAGAAAGAGAGAGAGAGAGAAAGAAAGAAAAAGGAAGGAAGGAAGGAAGGGAGGGAAAGAAAGGGAGAAAGAAAGAAGGAAGGAAGGAAAGAAAGGAAGGAAGGAAGGAAGGAAAGAAAGAGAAAGAAAAGAAAGAAAGAAAGAAAGAAAGAGAAAGAAAGAAAGAAAAAGAAAGAAAGAAAGAAAGAAAGAAAGAAAGAAAGAAAGAAAGAAAGAAAGAAAGAAAGAAAGAAAGAAAGAAAGAAAAAAGTCAATGCGTGGAGGTGAAGAGAGGGTGGAGACTGAGGGACAGAGTAGGGGGAGCAGCTCCCAAGTCCCTGAGGACACCTCCCTCATTGGCTTCCCACTCTGGGTTCTTATTGGCAGCTTCTGTCCTCAGGGACCCCAGGCCTCGCACATGCACTCTCATCTCTGTGCCCCCAACTCCTGGGCTGAGCGCTGCCTGTGCCCCACCCACCCACAGGCCCCTCGCCCCCTGCTTCCCATCTGCTCTCACCGTGACCTTCCACTGTTCCTGCTCCAGCCGCAGGGTGAAGTTTGCCACCTGGACTGTGATCACCCTGGTCACACTGACTCGCCCATTACCCCAGGCCACGTTCTCCTGCAGGACGGCAAACCGATGCAGGCCAGGCCGGGTGCCGCAGGTCTGAGCCAGCACATACACGCAGGTGCCCATGAAGTCGAAGCGGCGGCCATCGAAGGTGGTGTAGTGGGGGTCTCCTGACGCCTGGCAGGTGGCAGAGCCCACGGCCACACAACCCAAGCTGCCACCGGATGGCTGGCAGGCCTCGTGCGGGCCGCAGCTGGAGGGCTCACAGGATACCAGGCCGCCCTCCTGGCAGTGGCAAAGGGAATCACATCCAGGGCCAGGGTAGAAGGTCTGGCCTGGCGGGTGGTAGGTGCCCTGGTGTACGCAGCCACAGGAGGCCAGAGGCAGGCAGGACTCACCACTGAGCGCAAAGCCCTCATCGCACACGCAGCCCTCATGGCATTCTGAGCCACAGCCTCCGCGCACTGGGAGGTCTCCACAGGACAGCGGGCAGCCGTAGGAACACGCCTCATAGTGGCTGTGGGGTGGACAGCTCAGTGCTGCAGGGAGAGGAGACATCAAGATCAAGAATTCCTGCTACCGGGGAGCAGGACTCGATACCCCCCAGCCCCCAATACATTCATATGCACACACACACTCAAACACACTCACACACAAGCGGTCCCCCAACACATTCGTATGCACACACAGATGCTCAAAGACACGCACACACAAGCAGTCCCATTGCAGGGAGCTTGGGGAACACATTACATCGCAGTTAATCTGATCCTGATAATTAAGATTCTTTCCCAATTTAACTGTAGTTCGGAGTTATCTATTATGGTTTTTTCTTTTTTTTTCTTTTTCTTTTTTTTTTTTTTTTTGAGAAACGGGTCGCTCTGTTACTCAGGCTGGATGGAGCTCAGTGGTGCTTGCTATCACAGCTCACTGCAGCTTTGACCTCCTGGGCTCAAGCAATCCTCCCACTTCAGCCTCCTGAGTAGCCAGAACTATAGACGTGCACCACCATGCCTGGCTAACTTTTAAAATTTTGTATAGAGATGGGGTCTCGCTATGTTGCCTAGGCTGGCCTCAAACTGCTGGGCTCAAGCAGTCCCCCTGCATCAGCCTCCCGAAGTGCTGGGATTACAGGAATGAGCCATCACACCTGGACTTCTATTATGTCTTTAACGACCTTATTCAAGTTGGATACATGGTGTTGATATGTGGTATATATTTTAAACATGCATATGCATATATTTGTGTGTGTGTGTGTGTGTATAATCTATGCAGTGTATTTGTGAATGCCATACTTTTAGCTTCTTCCTTCTATAGCAGTAATTAAATTAAAATATTTAGCCAGTGTTATTTAAAAAAAAAACAAAAAAAAACCTCCCTTCTCCCCTCCCCAAACTCCAGTCACTCCAGTCACTCCAGTCTATAAAAAGCAAATCTAAATGGCTAAAACTAAACCACATTAAATCTCTATCTGTGCTGTCTAATACAGTAGCCACTAGCCACTTGGGACCATTTAGATATAAATTAATTAAAATGCAACAAAATTGAAGCTTTAGCATCTCAGTCACAATATCCTCACTGCAAGCGCTCAGCAGCTACATGTGACCTGTGGCAACCTGGTATGTATTTGAACAGCTCAAATATGGAGCTGTCATCATTGAAGTTCTGCTGGGTGGTGCTATTCTGAAGCTAACATCCAGCTTACAGGAGAATCATGGGGACATAGGGACAAGTTCAATAACACTCCAAAATAGCAACTAGCCAGATCCCGAAAGCAGAAAATTCTGCAGGATAAATGACCTATCTTTCCCAATAATTAAGTGACATAAACAAAAGGAAGAGCTGGATGGAGGGATAGATACGTGATAAGGCAAGTGAGTGAATTAGAATTAGAGTGTAGAGGCCGGGTGCGGTGGCTCACATGCGTAATCACGGCCCTTTGGGAAGCCGAGGCAGGAGGATCACTTGAGGTCAGGAGTTCGAAACCAGCCTAGCCAACATAGTAAAACCCGTTTCTACTAAAAATGCAAAAATTAGCTGGGCATGGTGGCACATATATGTAATCCCAGCTACATGGGAGGCTGAGGTGGGAGAATTGCTTGAACCCAGGAGGCGGAGGTTGCAGTGAGCTGAGATCGCACCACTGCACTTCAGATTGGGCGACAGAGCGAGACTCCATCTCAAAAAAAAAAAAAAAAAGAAAAAGAAAAGAAACAGAATTAGAGTGTAGAGTCCAGGTGGTAGGTTTATGGGTCTTCACTGTAAAATTCTTTCAACTTTTTTGTATATTTGACAATTTTCATAATACTATGTTGGGAGGAACAAAGGAAGGAAATTCTGACAGAGTAAAATCAACAAGGCAGATCAATCCAATGCAGTATGTGTATTTGGTTTGGTTCTAGAGCCAGACAAAATAGAAAAAAAACTTTTTTTTTTAGACAATTGGGAAAATTTGAACCCAGATTGGGCTTTACATGATGTTAGGGAATTGATATTATTTTTGTTACTGGTAATTAATTGCCACATGCCCTCATATCTCTTTCTTCCTTCCTTTTTTTTTTTTTAGCGACAGGGTCTCACTGGAGTGCAGTGGCACAGTCTCGGCTCACTGCCGCCTCCACCTCCTGGGCTGAAGATATTCTCCCACCTTAGCCTCCTGAGTAGCTGAAATGATAGGCACTAGTCACCATGCCCGGCTTATTCTTTATTTTTGTTTTTGTAGAGACAGGGTTTTGTTATGTTGCCCAGGCTGGTCTTGAACTCCTGGCCTCCAGCGATCCTTCCACCTAGGCCTCCCAAAGTGCTGGGATTACAGGCATGAAAAGGAAAGTCCTGTTCCTTAAAAGTCCATTTTTGTTGCTGAATACAGATGTTTACTGAAGTAGTTACAGGAGAACTCATCTGCCTAGAATTTGATCTAAAATATTCTATAAAAAAAAGAGGGTGTGGAGTGAGATGTAGAGGAACTAAGAATGGCAAAATACCAATAATTGTTGAAGTTGGGTCAGGCCTCCATCTGCATGTCTAAGCCCTCATGATCCAGTCTTCTAGAACTTCCAAGGGGTACAAGGACAAGAGGAGTTTTGAGGAAACAAGAGATTCTCAATTTCCACAGAGGCCACAGAGTCTAATAATTAACAGCACAAAATCAGGAGCCAGCCTGTTCAAATCACCCCACCGGCTGTGTGACCTCAGGCTAGTTCCTTAACATCTCTGTGGTTCTCTTTCTTCATCTTGTAAAGTAGGAATAAGAGCAATTCCACCTCATGGGGTGGTTGTGAGGATTCAATGAGAAACCCTTAGAACAGGACCTGCCCAGTGGGATGCGTGTCACACAACTGCTAGCTGGAATTATACGTGTCCTCCCTAAAAGGACAGCCCAAGAATGCTCTGTTAGAGGAGCATTCCTCCTTCCCATTGTCCACCTGTCCCCTTCACAAGCATGCTTTCTCCACTTTACAGAAGAGAACAGTGCAGTCCCCAACCCATCCTGAATCTTTTTTTTTTTTTTTTTGAGACAGAGTCTTGATCTATGGGCCAGGCTGGAGTGCAGTGGTGCGATCTCGGCTCACTGCAATCTCTGCCTCCCAGGTTTAAGCAAAGACTGTCCTGTCTCAGCCTCCCGAGTAGCTGGGATTACAGGCGCTCACCACCATGCCTAGCTAATTTTTGTATTTTTTGTAGAGACAGGGTTTTGCCATATTGGCCAGGCTGGTCTTGAACTCCTCACCTCAAGTGATCCGCCCGCCTCGGCCTCCCAAAGTGCTGGGATTACAGGTGTGAGCCACGTCGCCCGGCCCCATCCTGAATCTTAACACATGGCACACTGCCCTGGGGTGTGAAACCACTGAGGACATAAATAGACAATTTCAAATATTGCTATCACTGTGAACACAATGAATGCTCACTCATTATTGAGTAATAAATCAAAAGGAGGGCCTAATAGAATTGGCGGCTCACAGATAATAAAAAATAAATTTTGTGGTGTCTCACTGTGTGTCTTCCTTATGACTCAGGAGGGGTTCAGAGCACGCAGTGATGTTACTCTACCTGTACTCCGTCCACTCCCACCCACTTATCAATATCATGTAAGCCAGGAGCTGTGGCTCAAGTCTGTAATCTCAGCACCTTGGGAGGCCAAGGCGGGAGGATGGCTTGAGCCCAGGAGTTTGAGACCAGCCTAGACAACATAGCGAGATCTTGTGTCTACAAAAAATAAAAAAATAGCCAGGCATGGTAGTGTGCACCTGTAGTCCCAGCTACTCAGGAGGCTGACACAGGAGGACCACTCGAGCCCAAAGATTGAGGCTATAGTGAGCTGTGATCATGCCACTGGACTCCAGCCTCAGTGACAGGATAATATCTTATCTCAAAAATAAATAAATATCATATATACAAAAATAAAAGGTAGGATTAGAGTTGATGCTGAACCCTGTCTCATTCTAACAATATATGTGAAATACTGGGTGGGTGTAAGCTCCATTCATCTCACTGAATGATGCCATTACAATGGCCATTACAATTTACTTCTGTTTAATATTTTTATCAGTTGTGCACAAACAATACTTGCAATGATATCTTACTCCATTAAAAAAACCACTTAGAGTCTTATAGTCTCAGGAATTTCTAAAACTTCTTACATCTTTTATAAGAAGGCTGTTTTGTCCCAGGAGGTTTCACACCTCAGGGCAACACGCCACATGTTAAGATTTGGGATGGGTGGAGACTGCACTGCTTATTTAATTTAATTTAATTTTTTGAGACAGAGTCTTGCTCTGTTGCCCAGGCTGGAGTGCAGCGGCATGATCTCGGCTTACTGCAACCTCCGCCTTCCTGGTTTAAGCGATTCTTCTGCCGGAGCCTCCCGAGTAGCTGGGATTACAGGCAACCACCACCACACCCTGCTAATTTTTAGTATTTTTAGTAGAGACGGGGTTTCACCGTGTTGGCTAGCCTAGTCTCAAACTCCTGGCCTCAGATGATCCAGCCACCTCAGCCTCCCAGAGTGCTGGGATTACAGGTGTGAGCCACAGCACCCAGCTTGCACTGTTTTTCAGAAACAGGCTCTTGCTATGCTGCCCAGGCTGGTCTCTAACTCCAGGCCTCTAGGGATCCTCCCACCTCAGCATCCTGAGTAGCTAGGATGATAAAAATTCTGAAATCTTAGTCATATATGTGTATGCTTGTGGCAGAGAAGTGTGATGGGGATCATGAGACAGGCTTCCAAGGGTCACGTCTTGACTCTGGGCATGACCATGGTGCTTGCTTTGGCCAATGGGACATTGGCAACCATGATACCAAGTAGAGCCTTGGAAAGTGCTTGCACACTGGGGCTTGTGTGCTCTTGTTGCTCTTAGGAATCTTGAGGGCACCTTGGGAAGAAGCCTGGGCTCACCTGCTGGAAGATGAGACCAAGTGGAGCAGAGACAAGAAGTCCCAGCTGAGGGCCCTCCAAACCAACCAGCTTGACAACTGCCAGATGTGTAAAATCACCCTCGATTACCCAGCCTCGGCTGAGCCTCTAACAGCCTGCAGAGATCAACCAAGCTGGCCCAGGCTGGGAGAACAGCTCAGCAGCCCCCAGAATCATGAGAAAGAATAAATACTTGGCCAGGCGTGGTGACTCATGCCTGTAATGTATGACTATGAGGACTATGTATCTGGTGAATACATTTAAAAGAGGAGCAAAAGTCAAGTAATAGTTTCATTTTGAAATATCAATACTATGTTGATAATTGTGGAAACTAAATGATGGATATATTCGGGCTCACTACCCTAGTTTACTCTGGGTATGTTTAAATTTTTCCCTAATAAAAAGGTTCTTAAGGCTGGGCGCAGTGGCTCACGCCTGTAATTCTAGCACTTTGGGAGACTGAGTTGGGCGGATCACTTGAGGTCAGGAGTTCAAAACCAGCCTGGCCAACATGGTAAAACCCCGTCTCTATTAAAAATACAAAAAAATTAGCCAAGCGTGGTGGCAGTCATCTGTAGTCCCAGCTACTTGAGAGGCTGAGGCAGGAGAATTGCTTCAACCCAGGAGGCGGAGGTTGCAGCAAGCTGAGTTCGTGCCACTGCACTCCAGCCTGAATGACAAAGTGAGACTCCATTTCAAAAAAAAAAGAAAAAAAAAAGTTCTTAAAAGTCAAAAGTTACCATTTGTTGGAAATTATACATTTTATAATTATTTCAGGTGAAAAACTAGACATGTATGCTTCCATTAATTCCAAAATTCAAAAACTTTAGAAGTCAGAATAGTGGTTACTTCTTGGGGTTGGGAACCTGGATTTTTTTTTTCTTGAATTTGGGACTGTTCACACAGATTTGTTATCTTGGTGAAAACTGATCAAGCTGTTAGCTTATGATATGTACATATTTTTAAATATCTGTATTATATTTCAATAATGAATTTTAAAAATTAAAAATCAGGTGAGAGGAAACTGGTACGATGGCTCACACCCGTAATCCCAGTATTTTGAGAGGTCGAGGCAGGAGGATTGCTTGAGCCCAAGAGCTCGAGATCAGCCTGGGCAAAAAATCAAAACCCTGCCTCTATAAAAAAATATTTTAAAAATTAGCTGGGGTGGTACATGCCTGCCGTTTCAGCTACTCAGGAGGCTGAGGCAGGAGAATCACTTGAGCCCAGGAGTTCCAGGCTGCAGTAAGCTATGATTGCACCACTGCACTCCAGCCTAGGCAACAGAGCAAGACCCCATCTTAAAAAAAAAAAAAAAAAAAATCAGGTGAGAGGATACATGGCTTTTCAAACTTCTTTCACAGGCAAGCAAAGGCATTGGAAAACCATTCATGCACCCACCTCTGAAACAAGGCTCTCAAACTGACTGTCCAAGGGGTCAGGCAGATGTAAATAAGTGAGGTAGGATAGATGGGGACCAAAAAGAACCAGACAGGGGATGAGACTCCTAATGACAATACTGTTGCTCGTATCTCAATGACAGCTGTTATGTGGGAATCAGACCCTGGGCCACCAGGTGTACTCAGTCATTTTACAAATACTAACTGCCACCAGGCACGGTGGCTCACGCCTGTAATCCCAGCACTTTGGGAGGCTGAGGTGGGTGGATCACGAGGTCAGGAGATCGAGACCATCCTGGCCAACATGGTGAAACCCCATCTCTACTAAAGATACAAAAATTAGCTGGGTGTGGTGGCGCGTGCCTGTAATCCCAGCTACTCTGGAGGCTGAGGCAGGAGAATAGCTTAAACCAGGGAGTCAGAGGTTGCAGTGAGCCGAGATCAAGCCACTGCACTCCAGCCTGGTGATAGAGCGAGACTCCATCTAAAAAAAAAAAAACTAGTAACAATTGCATGCCCACCATCTGTGACTTTCTAGCTATCATGATCCCAGGTGTGTAAATGAACCTTTCTGAACCTCAATTTCTTCATCTGTTAAATGGGTATAACCACAATCCCTACCTCATACAGCTATTATAAGGATTAATGATAATTTATACATTAATGACTATATATATAAGGCTGAGTCCCCCAGTTGCCACTTCCGGTACTCACGGCAAAGGTTTTCACTCCTCCAGGGGTGCACTGTGGCTCCAGCAGCCTGGCATGCAGCAGCATAGGTGGCCAATGCATCACATAGTGGCCCAGACTGGCCTGGCAGCAGGCAGCGGTCATAGACACAGTCGCGCACAGCACCCTGGGGGTCCAGCTTGCTGTGGCACTCTCGGAAGGGCCCACTGGGGTCGGCAAGGATTCCACACTCATTCTTGCTCTGCAGCTGCTGGGCCACCAGGGAGTCCAGCTTGGGACAATCACCCGGTTCAGTTGCTCCACAGCCGGACCTCGTCTCTTCTTGCCAGCTGTTCCCAAAAGCCAGTGCATTGGCAGCTTGACCCCCACCCCGCAGAGCCAGGTCGTCAGCTGGGTCCCCGTTGAAGTTCCCACAGAGTCCACACAGGGCCTCAGCATAGCTGCTGGGCACCTTGGCAGTCACTTGTGCATCCCAGTTATAGGTGACAGTCAGACCAAAGTCGGTGCGCACGACGGCGTCCCTGCCCTGGCGGAACACCTGCACCTGCCCATCTGCTGCTTGGAAGGGCAGGTACTGAAGGACGTCATCCACCTGGGTGGAGATGCAAGAGGGCCACCTGGTCAGGGTATTCATGGCTCTGTGGCCCAACCTTCAACTCACTCACCTCCAGCTACCCTGGCCTCCTTGCTATTCTCTTGGACATACTATGCTCAGTCCCACCTCAAGGCCTTTGCACTTGCTGTTCCCTCTGCCTGGCTCGCCATTCACCCCTCTTCATTCCTAAAGCACCAGCTTAAATTTAAATCCCTCACCCATGGCCTTCAAAACCTCCATGATCTGTCTATCTCCCCATTACTTCCCTTACCTCACCTCTTCTCACTGTCCCTCTCACTCAGGCTGCTGAGATCATACTAGCTTCTTTTTTTTTTTTTTTTTTGACAGGATCTCACTCTGTTGCCCAGGCTGGAGTGCAGTGGTGCAATCTTGGCTCACTGCAACCTCTGCCTCCTGGGTTCAAGTGATTCTCCCTTAATCTCCCTAGTAGCTGGGATTACAGGTGTGAACCACTGTGCCTGGCTAATTTTCTTTCTTTCTTTCTTTCTTTTTTTTTTTTTGTATTTTTAGTAGACAGAGGGTTTCACCATGTTGGTCAGGCTGATCTCAAACCTCAGATGATCCACCCTCCCTGGCCTCCCGAAGTGCTGGGATTACAGGCGTGAGCCACCGTGCCCGGTCACTAGCTTCCTTTTAAAAATAGAGACGGCGGTCTCACTCTGTCACCCAGGCCAGAGTGCAATGGCCCGATCATTGCTCACTTCCTAGCATTTTGGGAAGCTGAGGCAGGGAGTGTCACTTGAGCCCAGGAGTTGGAGACCAGCCTGGGCAACTTAGTGAGACTCCGTTCTCCACAAAAAGGAAAAAGGAAAACGCAAAAAAATAAGATCTTCTAACGGGCCTCCCCCATGCCCAGATCCACCCAGAGCTCCAAGTCTTCAGAGGGTATCTATTTCCTGCCCGGCCACCCAGCCCTGGGCGCTGTATCGCTCACCAGCACTTGCCCGGGGTACTCCCGGCGCACCGCCACCTTCACCCCGCGGGCCTCCACCAGCACGGCGCGCGTGTAGCTCACAGTCTGGCTGCCCCGATGCTCATTTTCCACCAGCACCCGGAAGGCGGGCAGCGCTGCGTTCTGGCCGCATGAGCCGACCAGCAGGTACGTGCAGGTGCCCATGAAGTCGAAGCGCCGGCCGTCGAAGCTCACATAGTGTGGGTCCCCGGACCCCTGACAGGTCCCGAAGCGATTGGGGTAGCAGCCCAGGAGCCCATTCTGGTCGCTGCAGATCTCACCCGCCGGGCAGCCCTGTGTGTCGCGGCAGGTCACCTGATGGGTGGCGCCATTGCAGGTGCAGCGCCTTTGGCACGACTCGTCCGCCCACACCTCCTGGCCCGGAGCGAGCTGGAGACCCTGGAAGGTGCAGCCGCACGACGAGGTCGGCACACAGGCGCCGCCGCTGGCCACGAAGCCCGGGAGGCACACGCAGCCCTCTACGCAGGGGCGCCCAGAGCAGTTGGACGGCGCCGCAGCCTCGTTGCAGGAGGCCGGGCAGGCAGGGCTGCAGAGCTCATAGCTGCTGTTGGCTGGGCAGGACAGGGCTGCGGGGAGATCAGAGAGGGTGGATCAGGCCCAAGCAGCAGGGACCGTTGAAGGGCGCCCTATTGGGGACAGCGCCCAGGAATTCCCTCCCCAAACCCTGCTCTTCTCTCAGAGCTCGCCATCTCAGATAATGGCACTGTCATCCTTCTGGGTGCTCCTGTGCCACACCCTAGCGATGCAGTTAATCTCTACCCCGCCAACCCCCTAACGCTTACTGGACAACCAATCTGTCAGCAAGTCCTGTGAGCTCCATATTCAAAATCTACCCAGACTGGCCAGGAGTGGTGGTGCACGCCTGTAATCCGAGCTACTCAGGAGGCTGAAGCAGGATAATCACCTGAACCAGGAAAGCGGAGGTTGCAGTGAGCGGAGACCGTACCACTGCACTCCAGCCTGCGCACAGAGCAAGACTTTGTCTCAAAAAAAAAAAAAATCCACCCTGTAGTTACAGAATCTGCCTCTGGTCCTATCCACCGTGGCAGCCTCCTGCCTGGGCTCCCTCCTGCTCCCCCAGCCTGTTCCTCACACCAGTCCGAGGGATCTGGGAAGGTCTGGGTCAGATCAGGTCCCTCCCTGTCTCAGAGTACTCCCGTGGCTTCCTCTCACTCAAGGTAAATGCCAGAGTCCTTCCCATGCCCCAGGAGGACCTGTGCCGTCTGCTCCTCTCACCTCTTGGCCCTTACCTCCTCTCCCTTTCCCTCGGGCTCACTCTGCCCCAGCCCCAGCTGCCTTCTCCTCCCAGGTCCTCACGCTTCCACTTCAGGGCCTTTGCATTGCCTGTGCCCTCTGCCTTCCCCTTCCACAGAAAGCCCACTGGGGCCCAGGTGGCCTGGGTTCAAATCCTAGATCTCTCCTTCTCAGCCACTGACTCCAATCTCCCCGTGCCTCAGTTTCCCCATCAGTAAGATGGGATAATGTAGTCCAGACCTCACACAGTTGTTGTGGGGATTAAATGAGTTGATCTATGGGGAAACGTTCTGTGGACATCACTGTTAGGACTTAGCTGACTCCATTGCCTGACCATGGTCTCAGCTCCAATGTTACCTGCCCAGAAAGGCCTTCCCTGGTCACCCTCTTTACGAGGCTCACAGTCACTGTCATTGCATGAACTTGTTTCTTTGGCTCTCTGAAGATACTTCCTAGTTTATCTGCTCGCTGTCTGTGTCCCTCCCCTCCCTCTAAGAGATAAGTCCTACGGGAGTGGGGACCTGATCTGTCTCAATCACTGCTGAGTCCCCAGCACCAAGGACAGGGCCTGGGGCACAGCTGGTGCTCATGAAATACTGCAGAGATGAATGGGAGAATAAGTGAACTTTCTGGTTCCCATTTTGCGCCAGGCATGGGGTTGGGTGCGGGGGGGTGGGGGCGGGGGGTGCTTACTGGGCAGTGGGGACACAGACAGCACTAGCCAACACAAACACCTAGTGGCCTCTATGTCCTCCCTGTACTTACTCCCCTCCCTCTGGGCCTGGGCCTGGATGCCTCTTCCTCCCTCCCACCTGTCCTTTCTGCCTCTGGGACATGTCTCTGGGAGCCTCACTCAAGGGCAGGAACAGATCTATGCTGGTCCTCACTGTGTCTTCGATATCATCAGCATGCACAGGGGGGCAGGCAGGGGTTCAAGGAATGCTTGTGGAATGAATGAGTGAATGATAAAGCAGATGGACCCCTGGCGAAAGAGCCTGAGCCTCATCTAGAGGGCAATGGGAGTCATGGGAGGACTACAGGCAAAGGAACAGACATCACATGTCTGTGTTGGGATTCTGCAGACACAAATTCCTGTCCTGCCAAGCCTCTGAGCATGCTGTTCTCTGGGCCTGCAACTCACTTCCTCCTCTTTCTCTCGGCAACTTCCTTATGGGTTTCAAATTGGACATCCCTTTCTCTAGAAAACCCTCCTGACCACCCCTGCTCCCCAGGCTGGGCTAGGAACCTCCTCTGGTTTCCCATAGCCCCCACTGACTTCCTCCATCCTGGCCCTGACCCCTCTGCCTGTGTCCCCCCAATCCCAGCCCTGACTCATCTGCCTGTCTCTCTCTTATCCTGGCCCCAACCCCTCCGAGTGGGCCTCCCCATCCTGCCTGGACCCCTCCATACAGTGAATGTCTAGTGAAACATCTCCTCCAACCTTAGGCTCATTGTGGCTGGCTATCTTGGCCATTACTAGGCCCCTGGCATTGCCCAGCACCAGGCTGAACCACAATAACTTCTCAGATATTGAGCAGATGCTAGGGATCTCCTCCCCCTCACTGTATGCTCCCAGCACCCCCCAGGGCATCACTCACGGCAGTTGGCTGGAGGTCTCCAGTTCCCAACTGAGATGCCAAGCTCCAGACAGGCCTGGGCATAGGCGCTGAGGCCACGGCACAGACTGAGCCGCTCCCCACCGACCACACACAGGTCATATACACACTGCTCCAGGAAGGGCCTGGGGTCCAGGGTGTCATGGCAGACAGCGAAGGGGCCATCAAGCTGGGTCAGCATGCCACAGAGTCTGTCGCCCTCATAGTGTTGGGCCTGGCCTGGGGTGCAGGAGGGACAGTTGTTCTGGCAGCCATCCTCACACAGGTAGTCCCCATCATCCAGCTTCCAGCTACTTGCGAACTCCACGGCGTCAGGAGCCAGATCCCCGTCAGGCGCGAGGAAGTCGTCTGCTGGGTCACCATTATAGTTGCCACACAGCCCGCACACCTGGTCTTGGAAGCGCGCGGGCAGGCTGAGTGCCAGCTGGCAGTCCCAATCATAAGTGACCACCAGCCCAAAGACCAGCTCCACCACAGCCCGCAGTCCGCTCTGGTACACACGCAGGCGACCCTCGCTCAGGGAGACTGGCAGGCGCGAGCGCTGTTTGTCAACCTGCAGAGTGGGTGAGGAGGGGGTGGTCAGGCCCCTGTGCCATCTGGCCTCCAGTCCTCATCTCTGGGCCTCCCACCTGCTCCCCTGCTCTGGCTGCACTGGGACTCATTCTTTCTGCTACTGCCACCATCAGAGACGTTGCCTCTTGCAGTACCTGTGGCCTGAAATGTTCTTTCTGCAGACGTGCATGTGACTCACTCCTGTACCTCCTATAAAATATTTGCTCAGTGAGTTGCCCCTCTGCCCGGTCACTGCACTGTCTGGGAAGTAAGCAGCACCTCTGCCCGGTCACTGCACTGTCTGGGAAGTAAGCAGCACCTCTGCCCGGTCAC
>NW_012116710.1:6894573-6896834 GCF_000951035.1 Colobus angolensis palliatus
CCTCTGCCCGGTCACTGCACTGTCTGGGAAGTAAGCAGCACCTCTGCCCGGTCACTGCACTGTCTGGGAAGTGAGGAACGCCTCTGCCTGGCCACCCCACCGTCTGGGAAGTGAGGAGCGCCTCTGCCTGGTCACCCCACTGTCTGGGAAGTGAGGAGAGCCTCTGCCTGGTCACCCCACCGTCTGGGAAGTGAGGAGAGCCTCTGCCTGGACACCGCCACTCCCCGCCACTGTCTGGGAAGTGGAGAGTGCCTCTGTCCGGCCGCCCCACCGTCTGGGAAGTGAGGAGTGCCTTTTCCTGGTTGCCCCACCATCTGGGAAGTGAGGTGCCCCTCTGCCCAGCTGCCCCACCATATGGGAAGTGAGGAGTGCCTCTGCCTGGCCACTGCGCCATCTGGGAAGTGAGGAGCGCCTCTGCCCGGCTGCTGTGTGACCCTCCAAGTGTGAAGTGACAATCTTGTGTGTGATCTTTCTGCCCTCCCCAAGTTTGCATTTTCGACATTAAAGTCTGTTTTTTAATTAAAAGTTTTAAATTGGAGAATATATTTTTAAAGTATTTGCTCGAATGTCACTGACTCAAGCCTTCCCTGACCACCCTATTTTATTATTTTATTTTATTTATTTATTTATTTATAGAGATGAGGTGTTGCTATGTTGCCCAGGCTGGTCTCAACTCCTGGCCTCAAACAATCCTCCTGCCTCAGCCTCCCAAAGTACTGGAATTACAGGCATGACCCACGGGACCCAGCCTACAACCCATTTTAAATGGCAGTCTTGGGCCAGGCATAGTGACTCACGCCTGTAATCCCAGCACTTTGGAAGGCTGAGGTGGGTGGATCACTTGATGTCAGGAGTTCAAGACCAGCCTGGTCAACATGGCAAAACCCCGTCTCTACTAAAAATACAAAAATTATCTGGGTGTGGTGGGGCACGCCTGTAATCCCAGCTACCCAGGTGGCTGAGGCAGGAGAATTGCTTTAACCCAGGAGGTGGAGGCTGCAATGAGCCAAGATCATGTCAAACAGAGTGAGACTCTGTCTAAAAAAAAAAAAAAAAAAAATGGCAGCCTCTCCTTACTCCATAACCTCCTTCCCTGCTTTCCTTTTTTTTCTATAGCATCTGGCCTTCTAAATCTAATTCACAAACTGACCATGTTTATCATCTGTCTCACTCCATCAGAATGGCAGCTCCACAAAGACAGGGGTTTGGGTCTGCTTTGATCACTGCTTTATCCCCAGTGCATAGAACAGGGCCTGGTGGAATCACAGGCACTTACTAAGCGAATTAAGTCACTGCTGCATTTAATAAACATTCATTGGGAACTCACTCTGTGCCTGGCCTTGGGCTGGGAGATACTGGGAATACGAAGGTAACAGAGATAGCCCCAGGCCCTACCCTCGTGGGGCTCCCAGTCCACTGGGAGAAAGAGACCCATCACCAGACAGTGGGAGCTCAGAGGGATCAGGGCAGAGGTGGGAGAAGCACAGGCAGAAAAGTCAAGGCCAGGATCAGAAAGGCCCAGGCGGACAAATCAGGGATGGGATAGGGGAGGTACAGGCTGAGGGTTCAGAGCTGGGATAGTGGGGAGATAGGAGGCTGTGAAAACCTAGATAAATGGTCAGATTTAACCTTGCTGGTCAGGGAAGGCTTCCCAGAGGAAAGAATAATTGTGCTGAGCCTTAAAGGACCAGTAAGAGAGAAAGAGCCAGGAAAACCGGGAGGGAGTATGATATTCCCATTCAAATGTCCTGAGCGGACAGAGATCCTGGCCAGTCCATCTGGCTTGGTGTTATGGACTCAATATCTGTGTCTCCTGCAAAGCCCACATGTTGAAATCTAAAACCCAACATGATGGTATTAAGAGTGGGGGGAGGCCTTTGGGAGGTGAGTAGGTCATGAGGGTGGCACCCCCACGAATGGGATTAGTGCCCTTATGACAGAGGCCTCAGAGAGCTCTCAGGTCCTCTTTCCACTGTGTGAGGATACAGGGAGAAGTAGGCCATTTGCAACCTGGAGGAGCACCCTCACCCTCACCTGGCAGTGCTGGTGACCTCATCTTGGACTTCTAGCCTCCAGAACTGTGAGAGACAAGGTTGTGTTGTTTGTAAGCCTCCCAGGTTTTGGTGTTATAGAAGCCTAAAGTCTGACTAAGAACCAAGAGATAAGAACTATGTCTCTCTGTGCCCTGGGGCATCTTTTTTTTTTTTTTTTTAGATGGAATCTTGCTCTGTCACCAAGGCTGGGCTGCAGTGGCACGATCT
>NW_012116710.1:6897137-6899427 GCF_000951035.1 Colobus angolensis palliatus
GTTGAAGTGAGCTATGATCACACCACTGCACTTCAGCCTGGGCAACAGAGCAAGACCTTGTCTCAAAAAAAAAAAAAAATATATATATATATATCAAAAAAATATTCATTGCAGTATTGTTTGTAATAGTGAACAATGTGTTCATCCACAGGGGACTGGTTGAATGAACTATGGTGTTCATATACATATAAAGAATTGTGCAGATGTTAAAAAAAGCACACCAACGTGGCACATGTATACATATGTAACAAACCTGCATGTTGTGCACATGTACCCTAGAATTTAAAGTATAATAAAAATAAATAAATAAAAATAAAAAGGTAATAAAAAATAAATCAACCCACAAAAAAGGCTCCCTCTGCATTGATAGAGAAACTGTTCCAGAATGTATTGCTAAGTGCAAAAAGCAAAGTAGAGAACACAACATATATATACACATATATATGTATACTTGTGTGTATATATGTATATATATGCAAAAATACATATTTTATATATATATATATATATTTTTTTTTTTTTGAGACGGAGTCTCGCTCTGTCACCAAGGCTGGGCTGCAGTGGCACGATCTTGGTTCACTGCAACCTCTGCCTCCCAAGTTCAAGTGATTCCCCCACCTGGGATTACAGATGCCTGCCACCACACCCAGCTAATTTTTGTATTTTTAGTAGAGATGGGGTTTCACCCTGTTAGCCAGACTGGTCTTGAACTCCTGACCTCAAGTGATCTGCCCCCCAATCCCCCTCCCCTCAGCCTTCCAAAGTGCTGTGATTATAGGCATGAGCCACTGTGCCTAGCCTTTTATTTTTTTAATTAATTTTTTAAAATTTAAATTAGAAATGGGGTCTCACTATGTTGTCCAGGTTGGTCTGGAGCTCCTGGCTCAAGCAATCCTCCCACCTCAGCCTCCCAAAGTGCTGGGATTATAGGTGTGAGCCACCGCATCCAGCCTGGGCATCGCTTTTTTACTCTTTCCTTACACATTCTCTGAGCTGTGCCAGAGCTGAGACTTGAAGTGGAGAAAGTCTTAGCCAAGAGGATGGAATATGAAAAAAGGAGCCACAGGAGAGAGGACAGCACGAGCAGTGGCCCAGAGGGAAGACAGAGCATTCACTCATTCCAGTTCCCAGCAAAGCCCTTGTGAGTCCCACTGCATGGCCTGCTCTGTGCCAGCTGATGCTTTAGACATTGCAGCGATGGAGACAGCCATGGACCCATGCTCAGAGCTCTCAGTCCAGAATGGCTGCTCAAATCTGTCTCTCCCCTAAGTCCAGTGATTTCCATTGCAATTTTTCTATTTTCTAATTTATGTATTTTTTGGAGACAGTTTTGCTCTGTTACCCAGCCTGGAGTGGAGTAGCAGCATCATAGCTCACTGCAGCCTCGACCTCCTGGGCTCAAGCCATCTTCCTGCCTCAGCCTCCCAAGTAGCTGGGACCACAGGCAGGCGCCACCACATCCAGTTATTTTATTTTATTTTTTTTGGTAGAGATAGGGTCTCCCATTTTTAAAAGACACAAATAATAATCGTTCATTACAGAAAACAGAAAATGCACATGAGCAAAAATGAGAAAAGGAAAATCACCCTGTAGGCACACACATACAAATGTATAGATCCTGTTGAGTTTTTTCCTACCTTTAGATATATTTACACTTTAAAAAAAAAGGACCATGCTGAAGTCACTATTTCATTAACCCTTCTCCTAACAATGTCTTGTGAGTACCCTACTATGATTCTGACAGCAGCTCTACACCTTACAGCTTTGTCAAGTCACTGACATCTGTGAGGATCTGACAAAGAAAAAAGTAAGGCCATGTGCAGTGGCTTCTGCCTGTAATCCCAACACTTTGGGAGGCCGAGACGGGCAGATCACAAGGTCAGGAGATCGAGACCATCCTGGCTAACACAATGAAACCCCGGCTCTACTAAAAATATAAAAAAATCAGCCAGGCGTGGTGGCATGTGCCTGTAGTCCCAGCTACTTGGGAGGCTGAGGCATGAGAATCACTTGAACCCAGGAGGCAGAGGTTGCAGTGAGCCGAGATCACGCCACTGCACTCCAGACTGGGCAACAGAGCGAGACTCCATCTCAAAAATAAAATAAAATAAAATAAAAAGTAGTTTTTCAGAGAGAGGTACAAAATTCTGTATATAATTTCAAGGGATCTGAAGTCCGCCTGAACTTGCGTTCAACCCTTCCAGGACTGAAGAACAACCTACTTTCTTTCTTTCTTTTTTTTTTTTTTGAGACAGAGTCTTGCTCTGTTGCCCAGGCTAGAGTGCAGTGG
>NW_012116710.1:6904222-6906167 GCF_000951035.1 Colobus angolensis palliatus
AACCTAACACTGCACTCCATCCTGGGTGACAGAGCAAGACTCTGTCTCAAAAAAAAAGAAAAAAAAGAAAGAAAAAAAAAAGAAAAAATTAAAGAAGAAAGAAAGAAAAATCTAGGTGATTGGCATGTGAGCATTCACTGTATAAGAACTTCAACTTTGGACATTTTGACATTTTCATAATAACATGACGAGAAAAAAGGAAGTAATTGCGCTAGGCTGCTGTTATTCATATGAACTGAGTAGAAATGCATTTACCAGAGTCAGGACAGCTGAGGGATTAAGAACAGGGACTCCAGAGCCTGCATGCCTGTGCCCTTAGCTCCAACTCTTACTAGCTCTGAGCCCTCGGGAAGTCACTAGCCTATCTCAACCTGTTTCCCAGTCTGAACATGCTCATAATAATAATGCCTGCTGCACAGAGTTTGTGAGCATTAAATGCATTAAGATGAGAAAACTGGCCGGGCGCGGTGGCTCAAGCCTGTAATCCCAGCACTTTGGGAGGCCGAGACGGGCGGATCACGAGGTCAGGAGATCGAGACCATCCTGGGTAACACGGTGAAACCCCGTCTCTACTAAAAATACAAAAAACTAGCCGGGCGAGGTGGCGGGCGCCTGTAGTCCCAGCTACTCCGGAGGCTGAGGCAGGAGAATGGCGTAAACCCAGGAGGCGGAGCTTGCAGTGAGCTGAGATCCGGCCACTGCACTCCAGGTTGGGAGACAGAGCCAGACTCCCTCTCAAAAAAAAAAAAAAGATGAGAAAATTGCTAAGAAACATATCTGGTCCACAACAGGTGCTCATTAAATTTAGTTATTTGGTCAACATAAATCCCTCATTGTCGGATATTTAATTTCCTTTCTAACTAGGACAGAATTTTTTCTTCGTTTGCTTTTGTTTTTTATAATAGCATAACTATTATAAACCATGTTGGCGTTATTTTTCCCCCGAATCCTGTCTCTGAATATCCTTAAAATTTCCAGATGTGGGATGACTGCAGGGCAGGATTCTAAGGTCCTGCTACTGATTTTCAAATCCCCCTCCCCACCCTCCAACCCCATGGCCCATTTCTCTGCACCCTGGTTTGAGGTCGGCCAGTTGGGCTTTGCCTCCGCTTTCGGACCTGCAGCTCATGGATGTTAACCCCCAGAAGCCCCCAGGTACTCACTAGGACGAAGCCAACTTCCCCGCGGGTCAGCGACACGGAGTGGCTGTAGGCATGCACAGTGACGAGGCCCACGTAGGAGACGCGGCGGCTGCCCCGGTGCTCGTTCTTGGCCTCCACGCTGAAGGCAGGCAGGGTGTCGTCCTCACTGCACAGCTCCGCCATCGTGTACGAACAGGTGCCCATCATGTCGTAGCGACGGCCGTCGAAGGTGGTGTAATGGGGGTCGCCCTGGGCGCGACAGACAGCGGTGGACTCTGCCACACACTTGGCCTTCCCGTCTACCACCTGGCAGCGCTGCCCAGCTGCGCACTGCACGCCTTCACAGGAGGGCTTCGCTGGGGACACCACAGCTGGGGAGGGTAGGGAACAGTGAAAAGAGAGAATTAGAAGTGTCTGTGGGGTTGGAAATCCCAGCACTTTGGGAGGCCGAAGCGGGCAGATCATTTGAGGTCAGGGGTTCAAGACCAGCCTGCCCAACATGGTGAAACCCCATCTCCATTAAAAATACAAAAATTAGCAGAGCGTGGTGGCACATGCCTGCAATCCCAGCTACTCGGGAGGCCGAGGCAGGAGAATCTCTTGAACCCAGGAGGCAGAGGTTGCAGTGAGCTGAGATGGCACCACTGCACTCCAGCCTGGGTGACAGAGTGAGACTCTGTCTCACAAAAAAAGGAAGAAGGAAGAAGAAAGAAAGAAGAGGAAGAAGAAGAAGAAAGAAGAAGAAAGAAGGAAGAAGAAGAAGAAGAAGAAGAAGAAGGAGGAGGAGGAGGAGGAGGAAAGAG
>NW_012116710.1:6906747-6943747 GCF_000951035.1 Colobus angolensis palliatus
AGGAGAAGGAGGAAGAAGCCTGCCTAGGCCTCAGAGGGAGGCATCCTGGAGTCCACTTTGCCTGGGAAGCTTGAGCAATTCACTCACAACTGCCCATTTTAAAGGTGGGGAAACCGAGGTCTGGAACCCCACAGGGAGATAGTTGCTCAGGCCTCTCTGAAAGTCCCAGGTTTTCTGATTCTCTAGTTTAACACAGAGCAGCCTAGAAGAAGGGAAGGCAGTTAAGTAAGAAAAGGCAGAAACAGTCATTAAAATGTTAATTTGTGTTTTTCTCTCCCCTTTTCCCCTCTTCCCTACCTTCCCTTCAGGGTCAAAAAGAGCTAAGGGATTATTTATTTATTTTTTTATTTTTAGTTTTTGAGACGGAGCCTCACTCCGTCTTCCAGGCTGAGTGCAGTGGCCCAATCTCGGCTCTCATTGCAAGCTCCGCCTCCCGGGTTCACGCCAATCTCCTGCCTCAGCCTCTCTAGTAGCTGGGACTACAGGAGCCCGCTACCGCGCCCTGGTAATTTTTTTGTATTTTTAGTAGAGAAGGGGTTTCACTGTGTTAGCCAAGATGGTCTTGATCTCCTGACCTCGTGATCTGCCCGCCTCGGCCTCCCAAAGTGCTGGGATTACAGGCGTGAGCCACCTTGCCCGGCTGAGCTAAGGGATTTTTTTAAGGACAGAAAATGGAAGGCAGGCTTCAGCAGGATGAAAAGGACTATGGAGTCAGGCCGCCTAGGTAGGAATCCTGGCTCAACCAACTGGCTCTGAGACATTGGGCAAGTGGTTTTAAACTCCCTCTGCCTCAGTTTCCTCATTGGTAACATAGGGTTAATAATAATACCTCCTTCATAAGGATCTTGGTGGGGGGTGTTTGAATTAAATAAGCTAAAACTCCAGAAAGCTTTAGAAGTAAACCTAGGTGTTAAATGGAGTGTTACCCATTATAATTAATCACCCACCGCTCCCTCATTCTATTTCTCAAGCCCAAAGTGGCTCCTTGTAGTTGGGTGGCTTCCATGCCTTGAAGGGTAGGGGAGGAACATTTTTGCCAGGTCCAGGAACCCCAGAGTCTTAGCCTGGCAGGGACTACATGGGAAGAAAAAGCTTTTCCTCCATCTTCCTCCCAGTCTTCAAAAGTTTTTGCAGCTGGGTGTGGTGTAATTCAAGCCCTTTGAGAGGCTGAGGCAGGAGGATTGCTTGAGCCCAGGAGTTTGAGACCAGCCTGGGCCACATGGCAAGACCCTGTCCCTACAAAAAATAAATTAAAAATTAGCTGGGTGTGGTGGTGCATGCCTGTAGTCTCAGCTACTTGGGAGGCTGAGGAAGGACTGCTTTAGTCCAAGAGTTCAAGGCTGCAGTGAGCTGTGATCACTCCAGCCCAAGTGACAGACACCCTGTCTCTAAAACAAAAAAAGTTTTGAGGGAGAAGCCGTTATTCCCATTTTACAGATGTGGAAACTGAAGCCCACAGAGATGAAGTCACTTGTCCAAGATCACACAGGAGAGCTGGGATTTGAACCCTGGGACCCTGCACTACACTGACAGCGTCTCATGGACTGAGCCTGAGGTCACACAAACTGCCAGGTCGTATACATAACTGTGTCAAAAACACGTGAAACACCTAGAAAGACTGCAAGATACTCCCCCTCCCCAACATGTAGTCATCTTACTATCATACATTTAGACCTCCTGAGTTTGGGTATCAACATTCCTACATGAGGTGTGGAGAGTGGCTTAGCAACTAGTGTGGCTATGTCAGTTGCTAAAATATCAAAATATTTCCAAACTGGTTGGTAAGAAGCTGCTGACCTGACTGTCCCCCACAACCCCAAAGATCCCTCCTTCTCAGCACCCTGGCTCTCCCCTAGGACCCTTCCCAGAACAAACCAACAGACAGGGGCTGATGCCAGCATGATGGGGGCTTCAGGACCCTGTCACAGTGCTCTGGCTGCTGTCTCTTCCGACTGGTAGTGCCCCAGCTCTCCCTGGTTGCTAAACATTTAGAATATTGTTTCTGGGAGGATGGGAGGGGCTGAGAAGACGTGAGGAAGGATGTTGCGGAAAAAGGAAGTGAGGGGAGGACAACCAGGATCCCGAAAGCCACAGAGGAGCAGGTGGGTGGAAAAGTGGTCACCAGGTGGACAGGACCAAGGGATATTTTCCATCACTCACTCCGACCGCAATCAGCTGCTGTTGCGTAGCCTGTAGCCTTGGCCAGTCCGAAGGTGAGCAGCCCAAAGTTGGTGGTGGCCTCGGCCGTGTGGATCGTGTCAGCCGTGCCAAGCTCCACTTCAGCATACGAGAACTCACTGCCTGGCACAGCCGCCCAGGTGAGATTGGCCCCCACTGCATGCCCATCTATGGTCAGCCCGCTGATAGCCTTTGTCTGTGCCACCACCAGGGCCACGCCCTCCGAGCCTGGTACACTCTTGAACACATAGGCAGGGCAGTAGGCCGCCACATCTGGGATCAGGACCAGGTAGGGGTCATAAGTCACTTCATTCCTTATGGCACCTGTGCCAAACAGCAGGACCTGGATGCCCACATTTGCAGACAGGTAGAGTGGCCGGGACGGCCGAACCTCAAACTCTACCACATCACCTGCCTGGAGACCACGGGAGCCAGTGATACCCCCATGGTTGTAGGTCAGCTGTGTGGCCTGGCTGGCCACAACAAAGGCCAAATCATAGCGGGACTGGGAGGCCAGCGGGGGCACTACGTAGTGGGTGCCCCAGGCAGATGTGGGCAGCAGCTGCTCGACCACATGGTTACAGGTCGTATGTTTCTGGGCACAGCTGTGGCCAGAGAGGACAGCCACGGGGCTGCTAGCGGTGACCTTTGACCCCGAGAGATCCACTGAGCTCTGTAGCTGGGCCACATTGTAGGGCTCTAGAGTCACACTGAGGACATCGCCTGCTGGATAGAACTTGCCATTGAATGTCACTGACCCCTTCAGCGTGACACTGACCGAAGCACCTGCGGCACCGGCCACCACGGCAAACTCCTTGACATTCCTGGCTGAGGTGCCGGGGGGTGTGAGCACAAAGTACTCGGTGCCCAGGGCCTGGATGGGCCGCAGCAGTGTCAGCTCCGCTGTGTCGGGCTTGGCATTTAGTGCCTGCACAGAGATAGCATGGTCAGAGTGGATCACCACTGCGTGCTGGAAGATCTTGCTGCCTATCATCTCAGCGTTGGCACTAATGTTGACCATGACTGACTCCCCAGGCCTCACTGTGACATTTTTTGAGGTTTTGTCTGCCTGGCTGAGGATGAAGACAGAAGCGGGGCTCTCTGACAGACTGGAGATAAGGAGGCAGGGGTAGGCCTTGCTGTAGGCCAGCTGATAGTTCTGCAGGAAGGCTGTGAGGAATTCGTTCCTGCCAGTGTTCTTGAGGTCCACTGAAGCCTCCTGGGTCATTCCTGGTTGAGAAAATACAGTTGTGGGTCCACTTATCCAATCCTCCTCACCTTTTGCTCTACACCCAGAAACATGTTGAAATATTAACTTGGGCTTTTCTTCCCCGCTTTGCTTTCCTTTCTTCTGATTCATGCAGCATTCGTCTACAAGCCTTGCTGGCTTTTGTTTTTCAAAAATATAAACACCTTAGACAGGGCCCTCAAACTCAAATGCTGATGGGGCCAGGCAAGAAATAAAAATGTGTGAAACAGTCCCGGAGGGGCGACTGTGGAACTGGAGCACTCCTACACCATCTAAAGTGGGTTGTTGCTTATGCAAATCAATCAGTGTGATACATCTTATCAACAGAATAAAGGACAAAAACTATATGATCACTTCAATTGAGCCAGAAAAGCATTTGATAAAATTTAACAACCTTTCATGATAAAAATTCTCAAGAAAGTAGATATGGAAGAAACACACCCCAACATGATGAAAGCCATGTACAACAGACCCACAGCTGCTATCATACTGAATGGGGAAAAACTGAAAGCCTTTGCTCCAAGATCTGGAACACAAAAAGGATGTCCACTTTCACCACTATTCTTCAACATATTGTTGTTAGTCCTAGCTAAATCTCTTAGACAATAGAAAAAAATAAAGGGTATCCAAACTGGAAAAAGAGAGGTCAAATCATCTTTGTTTGCAGATGAGATAATCTTATATCTAGAAAAACCTAAAGACACCTGGGCTTGGTGGCTCACGCCTATAATCCCAGCACTTTGGGAGGCCGAGGTGGGCAGATCAAGAGGTTAAGAGATTGAGACCATCCTAGCCAACATGGTGAAACCTGTCTCTATTAAAAATACAAAAAAAAAAAAATTAGCCTGGCATGGTGGCAGACACCTGTAATCCCAGCTACTCAGGAGGATGAGGCAGAAGAATCACTTGAACCTGGGAGGTGGAGATGGCGGTGAGCCAAGATTGCACCATTGCACTCCAGTCTGGGCAATAAGAGCAAAACTCCGTATCAAAAAAAAGAAAGAAAGAAAAGAAAAAGAGAAACACATTCATCAAGAAGCTATTAGAACTGATAAACAAATTCACTAAACTTGCAGGATACAAAATCAACATACAAAAATCAGTAGCATTTCTATATGCTAACAGCAAACAATCTGGAAAAAAAAAAAGGAAAGTAATCCCATTTATAGTAGCCACAAATAAAATAAAACACCTAGGAATAAACCAAAGAAATGAAAGGTCTCTACAATGAAAACTATACAACAGTAATGAAAAAAATGGAAGAGGACACACACCAAAAAAAAATGGAAAGATATTCCATGTTCATGGATTGGAAGGCGCAATATTGTTAAAATGTCCAGACTACCCAAAGCAATCTACAGATTCAGTGCAATCCCTATAAAAATACCAGTGACATTCTTCACAGAACTAGAAGACTAATACCAAAATTTATGTGGAAACATGAAATACCCAGAATAGCCAAAGCCATCCTGAGCATAAAGAACAAAACTGGAGGAATCACATTACCTGACTTCACATTATACTACAAAACTATAGTAACCAAAACAGTGTGGCACTGGCATAAGAACAAACACATGGACCAGTGGAAAAGAATATGGAACACAGAAACAAATCTACCCACCTACAGTGAATTCATTTTTGACAAAGATCCCAAGAACATACACTGTGGGATATCCAGTTTTTCCAGCACCATTTATCTTCAATAAAATAAAGGTGGCATGTACCTGTAATCCCAGCTACTCGGGAAGCTGAGGATTTATCTTTAATAAGTGGTGCTGGGAAAACTGTATATCCATATGCAGAAGAGTGAAACTAGACCCCTATCTCTCACCATATACAACAATCAAATCAGAATGGATTAAAGACTTAAATCTAAGACCTCAGACTATGAAACTACTACAAGAAGACATTTGGGAAACTCTCTAGTTCATTGGTCTGGGCAAAAATTTATTGAGTAATACATCAAAAGCACAGGCAACCAAAGAAAAATGGACAAATGGGATCACATCAACCTAAAAAGCTTCTACTCAGCAAAGGAAACAATCCACAAAGTGAAGACACAACTGACAGAATGGGACAAAATATTTACAACCCATCGAGCTAAAGCAATTAGACGCGAGAAAGAAATAAAGACATCCACATTGGAAAAACAAAACAAACAAAAAAGAAGTCAAATTATCCTTGTTTGCAGATGATATAATCTTATATTTAAAAAAAAAAAACCTAAAGACTGCATCAAAAAGCTCTTGCAGGATACAATATCAACACACAAAAATCAGTAGCCTTTCTATATGGTACTGACAAGGGATTAATAACCAGAATATAAAAGGAGCTCAAACAACTCAATAGGAAAAAAATCAAATAATCTGATGTGTGTGTGTGTGTGTGTGTGTGTGTCTGAGATGGGGTCTTGCTCTGTCACCCAGGCTGGACTGCAGTGGCACAATCTCAGCTCACTGCAACCTCTGCCTCCTGGGTTCAAGTGATTCTCTTGCCTCAGCCTCCCAAGTAGGTGGGATTACAGGCATGTGCCACCATGCCTGGCTAATTTTTGTACTTTTAGTAGAGACAGGGTTTCACCATGTTGGCCAGGTTGCTCTCAAACTCCTGACCTCAAGTGATCCATCTGCCTCGGCCTCCCAAAGTGATGGGATTAGAGATGTGAGCTACCACGCCCGAATTAATCTGATTTAAAAATGGGCAAAAGATCTAAACAGACATTTCTCAAAGAAGACATACACATGGCCAGCAGGTATATCAAAAAATGCTCAACATCACTAATCATCAGAGGAATGCAAATTAAAGCTACAATGAGATACCATCTCACTCGTGTTAAAATGGCTTTTATCCTAAAGAAAGGCAATAATGAATGCTGGTAAGCATGTGGAGAAAAGGGAATCTCTTACACTGTTGGTGGGACTGTAAGTCACTACAATCACTATCAATAATAGTATGAAGGTTTCTCAGAAAACTAAAACTAGAACTACTACATGATCCAGCAGTTCCTTTCCTTCCAAGACAGGAAGTCAGTATATCCAAGAGACATCTGCTTTCCCATGTTTATTGCAGCACTATTCATAATAGCCAAGATATGGAATCAACCTAAGTGTCCATCAACAGATGAAAGATAATGGAAATTTAGTACGCACAAACAATGGAGAATCATTCCGCCATAAAAAAAAGAATGAGATCACCCCACACAGTGGCTCACACCTAAAATCCCAGCACTTTGGGAGGCCGAGGCAGGTGGATCACTTCAGGTAAGGAGTTCGAGAGCAGCCTGGCCAACATGGTGAAACCCTGTCTCTACTAAAAATACAAAAATTAGCCAGGAATGGTGGCATGTACCTGTAATCCCAGCTACTCGGGAGGCTGAGGCACAAGAATCGCTTGAACCTGGGAGGCGGAGGTTGCAGTGAACCGAGAAAGTGCCACTGTACTCCAGCCTGGGTAACAGCGTGAGACTCGGTCTCAAAAAAAAAAAAGAAGGAATGAGATTCTGTTATTTGCAACAACATGGATGGAACTGGAGGACATTATGTTAAGTGAAATAAGCCAGTGCAGAAAGACAAATTTCACATGTTCTCACTCATGTATGGGAGTTTAAAATTTTTAACTGATGAACTCGTAGAAATAGAGAGTGAAGACTGACTCTCTTTTCGGACTCAGCCCACCTGCACCCAGGTAAAATAAACAGCCTCGTTGCTCACACAAAGCCTGTTTGGTGGTCTCTTCACACGGACACATGAAACATTTGGTGCTGAAGACCCGGGTCAGCGGGACTCCTTCGGGAGACTAGTCCGCTGTCCTCATCCTCACTCCGTGAAGAGATCCACCTATGACCTCGGGTCCTCAGACCAACCATTTCAAGGAAGATCTCACCGATTTTAAATCGGGTAAGTGGCCTCTTTTTACTCTCTTCTCCAACCTCTCTCACTATCCCTCAACCTCTTTCTCCTTTCAATCTTGGCGCCACCCTTCAATCTCTTCCATCTCTTAACTTCAATTCCTTTCATTTTCTGGTAGAGACAAAGGAGACACATTTTATCCGTGGACCCAAAACTCTGCTGCCGGTCACGGACTCCGGAAGGCAGCCTTCCCTTGGTATTTAATCATTGGGGGGAGGCCTCTCTGATTATTCACCCATGTTCCATTGGTGTCTGATCTCTGTGGGGACGCCTGCCTTGACCATTCACCCATGTTCCCTTGGTGGCAAGTCAATTGCGGGGACACCTGCTTTGGCTGCTCACCCACGTTGCAGCCCAGGGCTGCTCCCCACCCCCTTCTCCATGTCTCTACCCTTCTCTTTAAACTTGCCTCCTTTACTATGGGCAAACTTCCACCCTCCATTCCTTCTTCTTCTCCCTTAGCCTGTGTTCTCAAGAACTTAAAACCTCTTCAACTCTCGCCTGACCTAAAATCTAAGCATCTTATTTTCTTCTGCAACACCGTTTGGCCCCAATACAAACTCGACAATGGTTTTAAATGACCAGAAAATGGCACTTTTGATTTCTCCATCCTACGAGATCTAGATAATTTTTGTCGAAAAATGGGCAAATGGTCTGAAGTGCCTAACGTCCAGGCATTCTTTTACACATTGGTCCCTCCCTAGTCTCTGCTCCCAATGCAACTTGTCCCAAATATTTCTTCTTTCTTCTTTCTCTCCTGTCTGTTCCTTCAGTCTCCACCCCAAGCTCCGAGTCCTGTGAATCCTTCTTTTCTACAGACTCATCAGACCTCTCCCCTTCTCCCCAGGCTGCTCCTTGCCAGGTGGAGCCAGCTCCCAATTCTTCCTCAGCCTCTGCTCCCTGACCCTATAATCTTTCTATCACCTCCCCTCCTCACACCCGGTCTGGTTTACAGTTTCGTTCAGCGACTAGCCCTCCTCCACCTACCCACCTCTTAGAGAGGTGGCTGGAGCTGAAGGCATAGTCAGGGTACAGGGCCTTTTTCTCTATCAGACCTTTCCCAAATCAGCTAGCGTTTAGACTGTTTCTCATCAGACCCCACTAAATATATACAGGAATTCCAATATCTAACTCTGTCCTACAGTGTAACCTGGAGTGACTTAAATGTCATCCTAACTTCTACCCTCTACCCTGATGAATCGGAAAGAGCTTTTTCTCTAGCCCAGTCTCATGCTGACAACCGCCAGCTTCGTGAGCCAGATCTCTAGGAAGGCATTAGAGCAGTTCTCTGAGGAGATCCCCAATGGAACTATCAGGCCAATTCCCCAGGTATAGCTAGGCGAGATAACATGGTAACTTGCCTAGTTGAAGGGCTTAAAAAGGCAGCTTACAAAGCTGTTAATTATGACAAACTTAAAGAAACTACCCAAGGTAAAGAACCCAGCCCAATTCATGGCCCGCTTAGCAACAACCCTTAGACACTTTACCGCCCTAGACCCAGAGAGGCCAGAAGGCTGCCTTCTTCTTAATATGCATTTTATCACCCAGTCAGCTCCTGACATAAGAAAAAGCTCCAAAAATTAGATTCTGGCCCTCAAACCCCACAACAGAACTTAATTAACCTCACCTTCAAGGTGTACAATAGTAGAGAAGAGTTGCAATTAGTTGCCTCTGCTGTGAGAGAAACCCCAGCCATATCTCCAGCACACAAAAACTTCAAAACACCTAAGCCACAGCGGTCAGGCATTCCTTCAGGACCTCCTCCCCCAGGATCTTGCTTCAAGTGCTGGAAATCTGGCCACTGGGCCAAGGAATGTCGGCAACCCGGGATTCCTCCTAAGCCGTGTCCCATCTGTGCGGGACCCCACTGGAAACTGGACTGTCTAGCTGGCCCAAGGCTCTGACTGACTCCTTCTCAGATCTTCTCCGCTTAGCAGCTGAAGACTGACACTGCCCGATTGCCTCGGAAGCCTACAGGATCATCACAGATGCTTTCGGTACCTCTTACAGTGGAGGGTAAGTCTGTCCCCTTCTTAATTAATACAGAGGCTACCCACTCCACATTACCTTCTTTTCAAGGGCCTGTTTCCCTTGCCTCCATAACTATTGTGGGTATTGACAACACAGGCTTCTAAACCTCTTAAAACTCCCCATCTGTGGTGCCAACTTGGACAATGTTCTTTTATTCAGTCCTTTTTAGTTATCCCCACCTGCCCAGTTCCCTTATTAGGTTGAGATATTTTAACTAAATTATCTGCTTCCCTGACTATTCCTGGGCTACAGCCACACCTCATTGCCACCTTTTGCCCCAGTTCAAAGCCTCCTTCACATCCTCTCCTTGTATCTCCCTACCTTAATCCACAAGTATAGGATACCTCTACTCCCTCCTTGGTGACAAATGTTGCACCCCTTACCATCCCATTAAAACCTAATCACCCTTACCCTGCTCAACGCCAATATCCCATCCCACAGCACGCTTTAAAAGGATTAAAGCCTGTTATCACTTGCCTGTTACAGCATGGCCTTTTAAAGCCTATAAACTCTCCTTACAATTCCCCCATTTTACCTGTCCCAAAACCGGACAAGTTTTACAGGTTAGTTCAGGATCTGTGCCTTATCAACCAAATTGTCTAGCCTATCCACCCCATGGTGCCAAAGTCATATACTCTCCTATCCTCTATAGCTCCCTCCGCAACCCCTCCATAACCCATTATTCTGTTCTGGATCTCAAACATGCTTTCTTTACTATTCCTTGTACCCTTCATCCCAGCCTCTCTTCACTTTCACTTAGGCTGACCCTGACACCCATCAGGTTCAGCAAATTACCTGGGCTGTACTGCCGCAAGGCTTCACAGACAGCTCCCATTACTTCAGTCAAGCCCAAATTTCTTCCTCATCTGTTACCTATCTCAGTATAATTCTTTATGAAAACACACATACTCTCCCTGCTGATCATGAACGGCTAATCTCCCAAACCCAAACCCCTTCTACAAAACAACAACTCCTTTCCTTCCTAGGCATGGTTAGGTACTTCCGCCTTTGGATACCTAGTTTTGCAATCCTAACGAAACCATTATATAAACTCACAAAAGGAAACCTAGTTGACCCCATAGATCCTAAATCCTTTCCCCACCCCTCTTTCCGTTCCTTGAAGACAGCTTTAGAGACTGCCTCAACACTAGCTCTCCCTGACTCATCCCAACCCTTTTCATTACACACAGCTGAAGTGCAGGGCTGTGCAGTTGGAATTCTTACACAAGGACCAGGACCACGCCCTGTAGCCATTTTGTCCAAACAACTTGATCTTACTGTTTTAGGCTGGCCATCGTGTCTCCGTGCAGTGGCTGCCGCCGCCCTAACACTTTTAGAGGCCCTCAAAATCACCAACTATGCTCAACTCACTCTCTACAGCTCTCATAAGTCCCAAAATCTATTTTCTTCCTCACATCTGACGCATATACTTTCTGCTCCCTGGCTCCTTCAGCTATACTCACTCTTTGTTGAGTCTCCCACAATTACCATTGTTCCTGGCCCAGACTTCAATCCGGCCTCCCACATTATTCCGGATACCACACCTGACCCCCATGACTGTATCTCTCTGATCCACCTGACATTCACTCCATTTCCCCATAGTTCCTTCTTTCCTGTTCCTCACCCTGATCACACTTGGTTTATTGATGGCAGTTCCACCAGGCCTAATCGCCACTCACCAGCAAAGGCAGGCTATGCTATAGTATCTTCTACATCTGTCATTGAGGCTACTGCTCTGCCACCCTCCACTACCTCTCAGCAAGCCAAACTCATTGCCTTAATTCTGGCCGTCACTCTTGTAAAGGGACTATGAGTCAATATTTATACTGACCCCATATCCTGCACCACCATGCTGTTTCATGAGCTGAAAGGTTTCCTCACTACACAAGGGTCCTCCATCATTAATCCCTCTTTAATAAAAACTCTTCTCAAGGCCGCTTTACTTCCAAAGGAAGCTGGAGTCATTCACTGCAAGGGCCATCAAAAGGCATCAGATCCCATCACTTAGGACAATGCTTATGCTGATAAGCAGCTAGCTTTCCAACTTCCGTCCCTCATGGCCATTTTTTCTCCTCATCGCGTCACTCCCACCTACTCCCCGACTGAAACTTCCACCTATCAATCTCTTCCCACACAAGGCAAATAGTTCTTAGACCAAGGAAAATATCTCCTTCCAGCCTCTCAGGCCCATTCTATTCTATCGTCATCTCATAACCTCTTCTATGTAGGTTACAAGCTGCTAGCCTGCCTCTTAGACCCTCTCATTTCCTTTCCATCGTGGAAATCTATCCTTAAGGAAATCACTTCTCAGTGTTCCATCTGCTATTCTACTACTCCTCAGGGATTGTTCAGGCCCCCTCCCTTCCCTACACATCAAGCTCGGGGACTTGACCCTGCCCAGGACTGGCCTTTACTAGTCAAATCACCCAAGCAGTTTCTCAGGCTCTTGGTATTCAGTGGCTCCTGGTTTCACCTCAAACTGCCACCCTTAAGTCTCTCTTTAAGTGGACAGAAGATTTTCAGTACATTCCAATACTTTCACCCAGATGAAGTCCTATTCTTTACTTTTATACTCACTCTTAGTCTCATTCCCATTCTTATGCTACCCTCTACCTCTCCCCAGCTATCTCCACCACACTATCAATCTCACTCTCTCCTAGCCGTCTCAAATCCTTCTTTAACAAACAATTGCTAGCTTTGCATTTCTCTTCCCTCCAAATTCGAGGAGGCCCTGACTTACTCATTGCTAAAAAAAAAAAAAAGCCGGGGGGACTCTGTATATTTTTAAATGAAGAATGTTGTTTTTACCTAAATCAATCTGGCCTGGTATATGACAACATAAAAAAACTCAAGGATAGAGCCCCAAAACTCGCCAACCAAGCAAACAATAGCATTGAATCCCCATGGACACTCTCTAATTGGACATCCTGGGTCCTCCCAATTCTTAGTCCTTTAATATCTGTTTTTCTCCTTCTTTTATTTGGACCTTGTATCTTTCATTTAGTTTCTCAATTCATACAAAACTGCATCCAGACCCATCACCAATAATTCTATATGACAAATGCTCCTTCTAACAATCCCACAATATCACCCCTTACCCCAAAATCTTTCTTCAGTTGAATCTCTCCCACTGTAGGTTCCCACGCTGCCCCAATCCTGCTTGAAACAGCCCTGAGAAACATCGCCCATTATCTCTCCATACCGCCCCCAAAAATTTTTGCTGCCACAACACTTTACCACTATTTTGTTTTATTTTTCTTATTAATGTAAGAAGACAGGAATGTCAGGACTCCAAGCCCAAGCTAAGCCATCATATCCCCAGCGACCTGCACGTGTACATCCAGATGGCCTGAAGCAACTGAAGATCCACAGAAGTGAAAATAGCTTAACTGATGACCTTCCACCATGGTGATTTGTTTCTGCCCCACCCTAACTGATCGATGTACTTTGTAATCTCCCCCACCCTTAAGAAGTTTGTTTGTAATTCTCCCCACCCTTGAGAATGTACTTGGTGAGCTTCACCCCCTGCCCCCAAAACATTGCTCTTAACTTCACCGCCTATCCCAAAACCTATAAGAACCAATGATAATCCCACTACCCTTTGTTGACTCTCTTTTCGGACTCAGCCCACCTACACCCAGGTGAAATAAACAGCCCTGTTGCTCACAAAAAAAAAAAAAGAAAAAAGAAATAGAGAGTGAAATGATGGTTACCAGAGGCTGGAAATGATAGTGGGGAGTGGGGGATAAGCAGATATGGTTAATGGAAACAAAAATACAGTTAAACAGTTAGATGAAATGGATAAAATCCAGTATTTGGTAGCGGAACAGGATGACTATTATTGACAATAAGTTATGGTATATTTTAAAATAACTGAGAGTGGAATTGGAATGTTCCTAACACAAAGAAATGACAAATGCTTGAGGTGATGGATGCCCTAGTTACCCTGATTTTATCATTACACACTGTATGTCTGTATCAAAATATCACAAGTACTCCATAAATGCAGACAACTACTATGTACCCATAAAAATTAAAATTTTAAAAAATATATAAACTAGTAAAAAAAAATAAAGTGGGCTGTTGAGACTAGATTTCACCTGTTATAATGAAAGGATGTGAGCTTTTTTAAATTGTAAGACCTTCCTGTTTTTCTTTTTTTTTTCTTTTGAGACGGAGTCTCGCTCTGTCACCCAGGCTGGAGTGCAGTGGCATGATCTCGGCTCTCCAGAACCGCTGCCTCTCAGGTTCGAGTGATTCTACTGCCTCAGCCTCCTGAGTACTGGGACTACAGGCATGTGCCACCATGCACAGCTAACTTTTGTATTTTTTTCTTTTTTTTCCCCCCTTTGAGATGGAGTCTCACTCTGTCACCCAGGCTGGAGTGCAGTGGCACGATTTCAGCTCACTGCAACCTCTGCCTCCTGGTTTCCATGCCTGGCTAATTTCTGTATTTTTAGTAAAGACATGGTTTCACCATGTTGGTCAGTCTGGTCTCAAATTCCTGACCTCAGGTGATCCATCTGCCTCGGTCTCCCAGAGTGCTGGGATTACAGGCGTGAGCCACCATGCCTGGCCGTTCTGTTTTTAAAGAAAACTGGCTATCTGAATTTTCATGTGAAATCTCCAACCCACAATTGTTTTAAGCACTTTGGAGCTCAAAGTGAATGTACTCTGCTGCTGGTGTATGCCTGATTTTCATCTTTTTGCAAACTGGAGTACAGTGGCTTAAACACAACACACTGCAGCCTCAACCTCCTGGGCTCAAGGGATCCTCCTATCTCAGCTTCCAGCATAGCTGGGACCACAGACATGCACTATGTGCCTGGCTCATTTTTTTTTATTTTTTCTAGAGGCAGGGTCTCACTTTGTTGCCCAAGCTGGTCTTGAACTCCTGGGCTCAGGTGATCCTCCTGCCTCAGCCTCCTGAAGTGTTGGGATTACAGGCGTGACCCACTGCACCCAACTGATTTTTGTCTTAATAGGACTTGTAGGGACCAGATGCGGTGGCTCTCGCCTGTAATCCCAGCACTTTGGGAGGCCAAGGTGGGTGGGTCACTTGAGGTCAGGAGTTCATGACCAGATTGACCAACATGGTGAATTTCCATCTCTACTAAAAATACAAAATGAGCCGGACATGGTGGTGTGGGGCACCTGTAATCCCAGCTACCAGGGAGGCTGAGGCAGGAGAATCACTTCAACCCAGGAGGTGGAGGTTGCAATTAGCTGAGATTGCACCCTCGCACTCCAGTCTAGGCAACAAGAGCGAAACTCCATCTCAAATAATAATAATAATAATGGGACTTGGGGGTTTGTGAAAAGGGGATAAAGAGAACAAGGGGATTATGGAAGGGTGGATGAATTGTCTCCTAGAAATAGATGGTAGTGGGGGCTTCTGACCACCCCCAACCAGGAAGAGCATCCCTGGAGCTGAGAAGAGAGAGAGAGAGAGGTCTAAGGAAACTTGAAGAGAGTTGGGGCGGGGGGGACTATGTAATGACCACCTTCCATATAAAGGGGGCCTTGAAGGATATCCCAGGGGGCCAGGGGATCAGGGAAAATGGACATTTCAAAAGTACCCTAGATGGATGCTGACTGGTGACTAGAGGGCCCTCATATCCCATCCTCCCCCCGGTACTTTGGCTAAAATTTTACTTCCAGACACATCCCTGGGAGAATTGGGGACGACAGCCTCCAAAAACAACTTTTGTGAAATTTTCCATCAACTCAGCAGAATGAGGCTCACAGTCAAAACCTTAGTTGACTTGCAGAAAACCAAGACAGTTTGTGCACACTTGAGTTTGGGGACTAAGGTTTTCACCAGTGCTCCCATCCGGAAAAGGGTGAGAATCGGTGAATTCTACCACATCCCTCTGCAGAGCCTAAGGGCTTCTCTCCTGCCTCAGCTAGCCTGGGGTGACATGTGGAGGAGGCACACATGGAAGGCGTGGACCCAGGCAGAATTCCCCAGATTGGAACAAAGACATGGAGAGGGTCTTGGTCTGACTTACCCCACAGGAAGGTTGCTCCAGCCCAGAGTATCCACCAGCTCCACAGGGCACCCATGGCTGCAGTAGGAAAAGAGAAGGGATCATAGAAGGCTGAGTCACTGCCTCTGTTGGAGACTGTCCTCAGCAGAAGGGCCCACTCTCATGACAAGGGCCACCTGGGACCATAAAGGCTGAGGTGTGGAAAGAAGTCAGGCAGATTGGACCAGGGGGTATGGATCCAAGGACCAGTGTGTGTATAGGGGAGGCTGGCTGTCCAGTGGGTCTGGAGATTGGGTGGGGAGGGCAGTAGCCAGGGACAGGGTGGGGAGTTGGCTGTCTTGTGGGTCTAGGGGTAGGATGAGGAGGCCTAAAGCCAGGAGCAAGAGTAGGGGACCTGCTGTTCCACTTCCAAAGGGGACCCCAGCCCTTCTCACCTGCAGGTTCCTGGAGCTGCAGGGCCTGCCCTGTGGCAGGGCTATATAGTGGAGTTTCTGGGCCCCTCAGGCCACACCCTGGGTCACGTGCCAGGCAGATGATGCCAACTTCCTGGAGGAGGCTGCCATCCTTAGGGCCAGATGAAATGGGAAACTGTGAAGGCCTGGGAAGGAGGGATGGTGATTCTGGATGCCTGGGTTCCAAGAAGGAAGTGAGGACGGCTCCTGGCCATTCCCTGGATGCCTTCTGGAAAGTTTGGTCCTGGAAGGGTGGGGTCTCTGAGGGAGACAGCTGGGGAGCAGAAAGCTGAGCACCTGGGTCCCTGGGTGGAGGCAGGGTGGTGTGGGGGTGTGGGCAGCGAGGGGGGAGGTGGCATGTGGTCATATCTGCTGGTTTAGTGGCTAGATTCCTTCCTTTGGCTCCTGCCAGGAACAACAATGAGGGACCCATATCCGGGTCCTGGTTCCTCCTCAGTCCCCACAGGCTGGGGAGTCCCTAGCCACCCACATCCTGCTTCCAGACACCACTAGGGGCAGGTGTCTGGGATGGGCAGGAGTCTGAGGCTATGGAGTGGGACACAAGACCTCCACCAAAGCCCAGTGGGGCCTTTGTGGTTTCTCATCTGCAAAATGGGAACACCAAAACCAGCCTCTCTGAGCATCTTTATGTCCCAGAGATGTAAAGAAATTTTCAGACTGTAGAGCTGGGGGGCAGCCTCTTCTGGTGCGGGCGCAGGCCAGCATGCAGGTGGGCACTGGGACTGAGGCGATATGTGAAGAAGGGACAATGGCCTCTGTTTCCTGGTTCCACACAGACACCTGGATTCCACTTCTGATTCCAGACACCTGCCCCTGGAAATAGGGTATAGGTGGCCAGAGACTCCCCAGCCTGTGGGGACCAAGGAAGAGCCAGGACCTGTTGGTTTGGGGGGGTATTTTTGTGTGTAGGGAGGGTTTGCTCTTAGCAGGGGCTAGCTGAACAGGTTTAGGGGACTCTGTGCCTCTCCATCACCCCAGAATTTGCCTGAGATGGGAGGTGGAGGTCTAGGTTGCACACAAGGAGCAGAAGAATGAGGTGAAAGTTGGGCTTTCTCATCTGGAGTCAGCTCCTCTGAGGAGCTGGCCTGACCCACGCCCTGCCTGCCTTCTCCCTGACCCAGGATCTCACTGTTTGCTAGGGGAGTCTCCCCTGAGACCAACAGCTGCAAAGCGTAGGTGCCCTCTTGGACCAACACCCTAGCAGCTGCTGCCTCTGGGGCTCCTCCTCTCTTATCACAGGATCCTGGGCCTCTGGTAGGCCAGAGTGGGTGCAGGGGCTTCTCTCTCCCTGGAGCTCTGATCAATCCCCACGCCCACCCAAGGCACATTCCTGGAGGGAAAGATAAAGGCTCAGAGTTGACTGGGATATACAGTCAACCAGGAAAATGAAGTGAGTAAATAGGAGACTAAAAGCCAGAGATAACAAGAAACAAGCAGGGGCAGGGGACCCACAGGAAATGGAAGCTTTGGGAAAAGGATGCCGGGGTCCCTGAGGGGTCCAAAAGTTGGTGTAAGGGGCTGTTGGGTCCCTGAAAGAGATAAGGACTGGGAGGAGGAGATGTCAGGATTCCTAGGAGGAAACAGCAATTGCAAACCAAGATGTGAAAATTCTCTGTGTGAGGTCAGGCAGAGTGGCTCAGCTTGTAATTCCAGCACTTTGGGAGGCCGAGGCAGGAGGATTGCTTAAGGCCACAAGTTTGAGACCAGCCTGGTTCAAGACCAACATAGTGAGACCCTGTATCTACAAAAAGTACAAAAATTAGCCAGGCAGATGGTGCACACTTGTAGTCCCAGCTACTTGGGAGGCTGAGGCAGGAGGATCACTTGAGGCCACAAAGTCAAGACCAGCCTGGGCAACATAGTGAGACCCTTTCTCTATAAAAAATACAAAAATAAACTGAGTGTGGTGGCGTGCACCTGCAGTCTCCACCATTCAGGAGGCTAAGGTGGGAGGATTGCTTGATCCTAGGAGTCTGAGGCTGCAGCGAGCCATGATCATGCCACTGCACTCTGACCTGGGGAGAAAAAGAAAAAAGAAAATAAGATCCTCTGTATGCGATACCTGTCTTGTAGTTTGAGGCACTCAGAGACAAATGGGAGGTGAAGGGAAAGAATCAGGGTGAGTTTCATGGGTGTTTCTGGCTCTCAATTCTTTTTAAGCCTTGGGGGTTCCCCTGGTTGATCACAGAAAGAAGCTTTCTGCCTTCAAAATTCATCATCGCTCTCCACAGCCAGAGTCCCCAGAAATGGGGTGGTTGTGGTGGGAGATCTCACAAATTAATATTCTGTGACAATTCCCTTTGGTCTTCTTTCTCACTCATTTTAAGGCCCAAATGGGGTGTGTGTGTGCCTGTGTGTGTGTACACAGCCCTGTGCCTTACCCTGTATTATATCAATTCTCAGGAAACCCTTTGGTGACCCGGGAGATAAACTCTGAGGACATTTCCTTATGGTCACAGAAATCGCATCCATCCCTCCACTGGCAGCCTTGCTCTGAGCCCAAACAAAGGTACTTGTGTATCTGAGCCTTTCAGCCTCTCTCTGCTTATCTGCCTCTGTCTCCCTGCAACATGCGCACTGGCTACACCATCCCAGACCCCTGGGCCCCTCTGACTAGTCTTGGCTTTACAGACCTGAGCACAGTGGGAGAGAATGTACTCTCTCCAGCTAAATGCAGGCTTGTGGGCAATTTCTAACTTAATTCCTTTATGCTCTGGATCCCACAATCTGACTTCCATAGGCACTGAATGTTTTTCTAAACTCTCCAACGACCCATTATTTGCCACTTGCCTCTAGTTCCTTCCCTGTAACATTTGACATTCACACTTCCTCTCTGCCTATAATAATTGAAATCCTATAGGAGATGTTCTCTGATCATAATGGAATCAGCTTGAAATTAATAACAGAAAAACAGGGAAATCTCCACTCACAAGGATATTGGGCAACTCACTTCTAAATAATCCATGCGCCAAACAGGAAGTATCAAAAATACATAGAATTAAATGAAAATGAAAAGAAGATATTTCAAAATATGTGGGACATAGCTAAAGGGAAATGTATGGCATTAAATATTTACATTAGGAAAGAGGAAAGTTCTCAAACCAATAATCTAAGCTCTTACACAAGAAAGTAGTAAAAGACCAAAACAAACACAAAGCAGAAGAAAGGAAATAATAAAGAACAGAAATTAATAAAACTGAACATGAGAAAATCAATGAAACAAAAGAACTACTTTGTCGTTGTTGTTGTTGTTGTTAACAAGAGCAAGGCTTTGAATTTCCCAAATGTATTTGTGGATTTGTCTATTGTTGAATAGAGCATTCTATAAATATCAATTAGATCCTGTTGATTGATGCTGTTATTCAGTTCTTTGATACTCTCACATATTTTATCCCTGGTAGTTCTATCAATTTGGTGAGAGTGAGGTTTTTAATTCCCCAACTATATTTGTGGACTTGTCTATTTCACCTTTCAACTCTATTGGTTTTTGCTTCATGTACTTGAATCTCTGTTGTTTGGTACATATACCTTAGGATTGCAATGTCTTGGCAGAATGATCCTTTGTTTTTAGCAATGTTTTTTGTGCTGAAGGAAAATATTTTCATATTAATATAGTACTTCCTTCCTTTTAAAAATTTATATTTAAAAAATATGTATGTATATATATATGTGTGTATATATATATATTAGACAGAGTCTCACTCTGTTGCCCAAGATGGAGTGCAAGGGCATGGGCTCAGCTCACTGCAGTCTCTGCCTCCCAGGTTCACGCAATTCTCCTGCTTCAGCCTCCCAAGTAGCTGCTATTACAGGCACCTGTGACCACGCCTGGCTAATTTTCGTATTTTTAGTAGAGACAGGGTTTCACCATGTTGGCCACGCTGGTCTTGAACTCCTGACCTCAAGTGATCTACCTGCCTTGGTCTCCCAAAGTGCTGGGATTATAGGAGTGAGCCACCATGCCCAGCCTAAAATTTATATTTATAATAATATAAATTAATAAAATTAATATTTTCTATTGTTTTATTTTCAACCTACCTATGTTGTTATATTTGGAGTAAAGCCTTTTGGAGACAGTATCTACTTGGGTCATTTTTTAAAATTCACTCTACCTATCTCTGGTCTTTTATTTCATGTAAGTAGATAGACTCTTTACATTTAAAGTAGTTATTGATATGTTTGGACTTAAGTTTATCATTTTATTATTCATCTTCCATTTGTTCCATTTCTCATTCTTATTTTTTCTTGCATTCCTTTGAGTTACATGAGCAATTTTTAGCATTCCATTTTGATTTGTTTTTGAATACATAATTTGTAGAATTTTCTTAGCACTTGCTCTAGTACTACAATATACATATGTAACTGATTATAATCCAACTTATTGATATTTTATCACTTTAATTGAAGTGTTGAAACTTTACATTCATATACATCCTTTTACCCTCCCACTTATACGTATGTGTGTATATTCATATATAATAACTATTTTAAGTATTGTCTCTTCCTATCGACATCAGATGATACTATAATTTTTTCTTCAACCAACTACGATTTTTAAAAACTCATGAGAAGGGTAATCTGCTATATTTATCAATATTTTTGTCCATTCTGCTATTCTTCCGTCCTTTCTGAAGTTCTGAGCCTTTTCCCGTAACATTTGGAGTTTGGAGAACTTCCTTTAATCATTCTTTAAAAATAATTCTACTGATGACAAAGTCTTGTCGTCTTCCTTCATCTAAAAGCTTTTCATTTCTTCTTCATTCCCCAAAGATAATTTTGCTGGATATAAGATTCTCGGCTGGGTGCAGCGGCTCATGCCTGTAATCCCAGCAGTTTAGGGGGCTGAGGTGGGCAGATCACAAGGTCAGGAGTTCCAGGCCAGCCCAGCTAACATGGTGAAACCCTGTCTCTAATATAAAGTACAAAAATTAGCTGGGCATGGTGGCGGACGCCTGTAGTCCTAACTACTTGGGAGGCTGAGGCAGGAGAATCACTTGAACTCAGCAGATGGAGGTTGCAGTGAGCCAAGAGCATACTACTGCACTCCAGCCTGGAGGACACAGTGAGACTCTATCTAAAAAAAAAAAAAAAAAAAAAAAAAGATTCTCCGTAGATAGTTATTTTCTTTCAGCACTTGAAGAGTATTGTTTCAGAGGAGAAGAAGAGTATTCTTCTCCATGGTTTTTGATAAGAAATTTATTGTCATTTTATCAGTGTTCCCTATAGACAATTTATAATTCCTCTCTAGCTGCTTCCAAGATAGTTTCATTGTTTGTTTGCCTTTGTTTTCGTAAGTTAGTTATACTGTGTTTTGGCATGGAGTCCCTCAGATTTATTCTGTTTAGCTTCCTGCATCTGTAGGTTTATGTCTTTTGCCAAATTTGGGAAGGTTTGATCATTATTTCTTCAACTATTTTTCAGCCCCACTTTCTTTTCTCCTTCTGTTAATCTGATAATACAAATGTTAGCTATTTTGTAATTGTCCTGCAGGTTCTCTGAGCCCTTGTTAGTCATTTTCTGTTTCTCTTTCTTAAAGTTGATTGTCCCTCTGTTTTTTGGATTGGGTAATTTTTATTGTTCTATCTTCAAGTTCACTTCTTATTCCTTTGTCATAGTTATTCTACTCTTGAGCCTTTCCAGAGAGTTTTTATTTTAGTTATTATATTTTTCAGTTTTATCATTTCCATTTGGTTCTTTAAAAACATATTTTCCATTTCTCTGGTGAGATTTTCCTTTTTTCCCATCTTTTCAAGGAATTCTCTACTTGTTTGGTGAAACATTTTTATGATGGCTACTTTAGATCTATGTCAGATAATTCCAAAATCTGATTCATCTCAGTGATAGACTGTTGATTGGCTTTTCTCATTCAAGTTGTGATTTTTCTGGTTGTTCATATTATTTATCATTTTTTCATTAGATCCTGGACATTTCTGATATTATGAGAGGAGATCCTGGATCCTATTTAACTCTTCTATTTTAGCAGTCATTCTTTTTAGGTTAGCATGCAGGTCCTGGCCTACTTTTGTGTGTTGTGATTCCAATGACAATTTAGTTTTCAGAGCCCTTGCATTAGTATTCTGGTCTATTTCATTTGCCTGGTGCTGGTTGAGCTCACACCCAATTCCTGTTAGTACCACCAACAGAGGTTGAAAGCATTTTCTTGGGGCCTGCTTGGTACTGCTAGGTTAGGAGTAGGAGACACTGGCACAAAAGGGTAGAGAGTACTTCCCTGGGCTGTGTGGTGCCAGCAGGCTCTTCCTTAATCTCCGCCATCCACCAGGGTGGGGAAAGCACCTACCTGGGTGCTTTCTGCTGCTGGATAGGGTGCTGGGGAGATGCTGGATCTAGACCACCTCCTGTCATTGGGTGAGAAATTGAGAGATGCTGGGCCACTGAGATGTTTCTCGAGTTTGAAGGCCCCTTGTCAGTTTTCCTTCTTTCTATGTTTCAGAGTCCTCTTAAGGATGTCTATCATTCCAGGGTTTTTAGCAGAGAGGAGCCAGGAAAAATAAATCTATGTCATCTTGACAGAGAGGTTACCATCACCCTGGCTTCTTGTAGTCTCCTAAGATAGAAATCAAGTGAGATTACCAGATACAATATTAAAGAGAAAAAAAAGAAAGTTTATTTTAGTTTGTGCACAAGGGAGGTCAGCACCGTGAAAAGAAAAGGGTAGGCTGCTCTCCACAGGGGGCAAGTCAAACTGTCTTGTAGGGGTCCAGACGCCGTGATGTGCCTGTCATCACGTGTTAACAAGGGATTTCTTGGTGCCTGCACAATGGTTCAACATGCTTTTTCACACATTGCATGTAACATTAGCATTTTAAATCTCTACCTCTGAGCATGATTTTTAGCATTGAAATAAGGAAAATATCACTATAAGTTGAAACTTAAGCTGTTTCTGCAGCTTGTTGGGGAAGTCCCTAACCCCCTAAAGCAGGAACTTGTGGTTAATAGCTTCTTGGGCCTCTGAGGCTGACTGGCTGGAGATTAGGTATAGAACAGGAATTAAAAGAAATAAAGAATGTGTAAGAAAACTCAGTTATATGTAAGAAAACTCAATTCCCCCTGAGGAAGAGAAAGAGCTGGAGTCCTTTAAAATTAACTGCCTGTTTTTCTGTGGCTAGTGAGCCTTATCTCTACCTTTCCCAGGCATTGTGAAGACTCTGTTTCTCTAGCTGTGCAGCTGCAAGGTCACTAGACAGATGATCCCAAGTCGTAAAACATGCTGTTCCTTGAAAATTAAGAAATGATATAATGCATGTCTCAACTGAATAACTGTCTTTGTTTCTCACTTCTGTGATATGCTTCCCCCTGCACAGATCTCCCCTGGCCCCACGAAATGCTTAAAAGGTAGCTCGACTCTTTGTTCAGGGCTCAGTCCTTTGGATGTTAACCTGACTGGGTCGGTGCACCTGAATAATTAAATAATTCCTCCTCAACCCCTCAGTCTCTCTTATTCCTTAATTATCCCGCTGCAGATAAGCTACAGCTTGAGTAAGGGGCTTTTGTTCTTTTTCACTAAACTACCTCAAAATAGGAAGTCAGCCAGCTGTCTCAGTCTCATTCCCAGCCAAGACATTTCATTCTCCTTATTCTTAAGGGGGTTTTGGGCAAAGGTCTCTTCTGGAACTACTTTCTGCTAAGCATGGACATAGTCCCTACATCTATTTCCAGGAGGAGGAGGAATTTCTTGTGGCTTGCTGAAGGGGCTGATACGGCTCTGGGTCAGTGGTCTCTGAAACAGGCTGGAAGCCTGGCAAGACCATTTACTGGGCATGAAAGCATTATGGTCTGAAAGATATGAATTTTACCAGCAGGTTAAACAAGGATGGTTTAAAAATTAAAAATTTAACGATTAAAAAATTTAAATATTAAAAGAAGAAAGATAGCCAAGAAAGGCTTCAGAAAGGGAGGAACTGGCCGGGCACGGTGGCTCAAGCCTGTAATCCCAGCACTTTGGGAGGCCGAGACGGGCGGATCACGAGGTCAGGAGATCGAGACCATCCTGGCTAACACGGTGAAACCCGTCTCTACTAAAAAATACAAAAAACTAGCCAGGCGAGGTGGCGGGCGCCTGTAGTCCCAGCTACTCGGGAGGCTGAGGCAGGAGAATGGCGTAAACTCGGGAGGCAGAGCTTGCAGTAAGCTGAGATCCGGCCACTGCACTCCAGCCTGGGTGACAGCGAGACTCCGTCTCAAAAAAAAAAAAAAAAAAAAAAAGAGAAGAGAGGGAGGGAGGGGGAGGAGGGGAAAAAAAAAAGAAAGGGAGGAACCAAGTTACAAGCCTTACAAGGGTAAGGTTGATCTGACACATTCTACACTAAGTTGACTCTCCTTTACCAAAAGAGTGTAAACACTTTCCTGATTCTAAACTGCCTGGGTGTTAACCTCTACTTGCCCAGTAGTATTTATCCAAGTGCAACAGGAGGTTTGGTGACTGTACAAACATCTTCCTGTTCAGCTAATAAGTAATCTGGAAGTCTTGCATGATGATTAACTTCATATGAAACTACTGTAGTCTGGAAGACACAAATTTTACCAGCAGGTTAAAGAAGCATGGTTTAAAGATTAAAAGAAGAAAGATAGCTAATAAGGGCTTAAGAAAGGAAGGAACCAAGTTATGGAGGGTAAGGCCAAGCAGTTGTCCAACACCACATTAGCAAGAGAATTGAGGGAGATTCTTAGCCTTTCCAAGGCCTGCCTCACCTGGTCCACTATATGCCTAGGACTACTGTGACTCCAGGCACCCTGCACCCAGACTAAAAGGAAGAGGTTACAGTAAGGTAGAAGAGGGTACAGTGGCTGGACACAGTGGCTTACACCTGTAATCCCAGCACTTTGAAAGGCCAAGGCAGGAAGATCATGGGGTCAGGAGATCGAGACCATCCTGGCTAACACAGTGAAACTCTGTCTCTAAAATACAAAAAATTAGCCGGGTGTGGTGGCATGTGCCTGTAGTCCCAGCTACTTGGGAGGCTGAGGCAGGAGAATTGCTTGAACCCAGGAAACGGAGGTTGCAGTGAGCCGAGATCGCACCACTGCACTCCAGCCTGGGCGACAGAGCGAGAGTCCATCTAAAAAAAAAAAAAAAAAAAGAGGAGGGTACAGTGGGAGCATGATTCATGCCAGACCCTCACCGTATCCTGAGTATGATCTGTGCACCTGGGCTAATAGGGATATGATCCAAAACCGTCTTACCCAGCTAGGGTAATATTTTATTATTATATGGTCTGCTAAACTTTTCCCAAGTTGATAATGTATTTCAAAGCCTGATTTAAGTCTTCATCTATTAGGAAGTTTGTCTTGAGAAAAGACTGCTCCAATAGGTCATTTTAAAAGGGCTGAGGTTTAAGTTCCCCTTTGGGGTGGATCTTATTCTTAGTAAGGCAAGAGGGAGGCACTTAATCCATGATTTCTGGGCTTCTTGGCATACTGTAGCCAAGGTTCTTTTTAAGGGTTTGATTCATTCTCTCAATTTTCCTGGAAGATTGAGGATACCAGGCAGAGTGAAGTTTGTATTGGAGGCTAAGACTGCTAGACAGCCCTTGGGTGACCTAGGTGATAAAAGACAGCCTATTGTCACTTTGTAGGAAGGCTGGAAGCCCAAACCTAGGAATTTCTTGTTTAAGCAGCCATTTACTTTTTGTGTGTTTGGTTTGGTTTTTATTATTATTATTATTATTTTGACAAGAGTCTCGCTCTTGTCACCTAGGCTGGAATGCAAGGCACAATCTCAGCTCACTGCAAACTCCGCCTCCAGGGTTCAAGCGATTCTCCTGCCTCAGGCTCCCTAGTAGCTGGGATTACAGGTGCCCAGTGCCACCACGCCCAGCTAATTTTTGTATTTTTAGTAGAGATGGGATTTCACCATGTTGGCCAGGCTGGTCTCATAACTCCTGACCTCAGGTGATCCACCCACTTCAGCCTCCCAAAGTGCTGGGATTACAGGTGTGAGCCACTGCACCTGGCCTTTAAGCAGTCATTTACAAACTTCAATTGCTTTTTCTGTTTGTGTGGGGAAAGTTTCCACCCAGACTGTGAAAGTCTCTATAAAAATCAGAATATATTTGAATTCCCCTTTAGAGGGTATCTGTGTAATTTGCCAATCTTCTCCAGGATAGGTCCTCTTATGCTGCACTGGGGCAGAGTCAGTGGATGGGCTCAGGAATTATTTCTAAGACAAACTTCACATGCTTGAGTTACAGAGTCCACTGTGGCTTTTTTATTTTTACTTTTTGAGACTGAGTCTTGCTCTGCCACCCAGGCTGCAATGCAGTGGCACAATCTTCGCTCACTGCAGCCTCTGCCTCTCAGGTTCAAGCATTTCTCCTGCTTCAGCCTCCCGAGTAGCTGGGAATACAGGTGCCTGCCACCACACCCAGCTAATTTTTGTACTTTTAGTAGAGACGGGGTTTCACTAAGTTGGCCAGGCTGGTCTCGAACTCCTGACATCAGGTAATCCACCCACCTCAGCCTCCCAAACTGCTGGGCTTACAGGTGTGAGCCACTGTACTCAGCCCACTGTGGCTTTTGTTGTTGTTGTTGTTGAGACAAAGTCTCGCTTTGTCACCCAGGCTGTAATGCAATTGTGCAATCTTGGCTCACTGCTGCCTCAACCTCCTGGGCTCAAGCAATCCTCCCACCTCAGCTTCCCAAGTAGTTAGGACCACAGATGCATTCCGCCATGCCGAGATAACTTTTAAAAATGTTTTTGTAGAGACAGGGCCTTACCATGTTGCCCAGGCTGGTCCTGATCTCCAGGGCTCAAGCAATCTTCCTGCCTTGGCCTCCCCAAATGCTGGGATTACTGGTGTGAACCACCATGCCTATCATGCTGTAGCTTTTAAAGCCTTGCCCACAAGGAGATTTTGGATTAAATTCCATAGTGAGTCTCTCTCATAATGAGTTGCCTCATGAAGGCTTTTGATGACTTTCCATTGGTCGGCTTCTGGTAGGAAGAGGCATTGTTGCTGATCTTCTAGACACCCTAACCATCTAAATTATACCCTCTTTCATCTGCTCAATTTTTGACTGTACTGGGGATTTGAAGGCAAAGTGGAGAGACCAATTACAAGGGCCAAAATGGTCCCATCCGAGCTGCCTGTTTGGCAGCTCTGTCAGCCTGGTTGTTACCCTGGCTGATTGAAGAATTGTCTTTTTGTTGCCCTTTACAGGACATAACAGCTATTTGGGCAGGGAGCTTAATATGGTCTGGCTCTGTGCTCCCACCCAAATCTCATCTTGAATTGTAATCTCCTCATGTCAAGGGAAGTACTTGGTGGGAGGTGACTGGATCACAGGGGCAGTTCCCCGATGCTGTTTTCATGATAGTACGTGAGTTCTCATGAGATCTGATAGCTTAAGTGTGTGGCTTCCTTCACTCACTCTCCTGCTCCCATGTAAGATGTTCCTTGCTTCCCCTTCACCTTCTGCCATGGTTGTTTCCTGAAGCCTCCCAGTCATGCAGAACTATGAGTCAATTAAACTTCCTTTGTTTATAAATTACCCAGTCTCAGGTATGTCTTTATAGCAGTGTAAGAATGAACTAACGCAGAGCTGAATGCCTCAAGAAGGAATAAAATCGCTTCCTTGTGTTTTGTCGGGGAGCTCCTGGCAATTAGCATTCTCCACTCTTTCCAGACAGTTGCAGGAGCATGGAGCATTAGGAATCCATACTTAGAATCCGTATCTATATTAAGTCTCTTCCCTTCTCCAAGCTGGAGAGCCCTTAACTAAGGCTTGGAGCTCTGCTTCCTGAGCTGAAGTGCTTGGGGGAAGTAATTTTGCCTCTCTGGTCCAGCGTATGTTGACAATAGCATGTCTTGCCTTCCGGACTCCATTTTCTTTTCTTTGTTTTCTTTTTTTTTTTTTAGACGGAGTCTCGCTCTGTCACCCAAGGTGGAGTGCAATGGCGCGATCTTGGCTCAAGGCAACCTCTGTCTCCCAGGTTCAAGCAATTCTCCTGTCTCAGCCTCCTGGGTAGCTGGGATTACAGGTGCACCACAAGTCAAGGAGTTCAAGACTAGCCTGGGCACATGGTGAAACCCAACTCTGCTAAAATGCAAAAAGTTAGCTGGGTGTGGTGGCATGCCACCACCACGCCCGGCCTATAGGCTCCATTTTCTACAAAACAACTCCCATCTGTAAACCACTCTTCATCTGGATTCTCTCAAGGGGTGTCCTGTAAATTTATCCAACTAGATTTGTTCTAGTTTCCACACAGGTGTGTTCCAGTGTCCCCAAGGTAGGCAAGGGAAGGATGGTGGCAGGATTCAAGGACTCATATATCTTTAAGGTCAAGTCTGGGGTTTCTAACAGTGGGGCTTGATTTTGAGATAACCTTCCTCCAGTTAGCCAGTGGCTCCCTTTGATTTCCAACACATTCTGGACCTGGTAAGGAGTAAAAATTTCAAGGGGTTGGCCTAGCATGAGTTTGGAGATCTCCTTGACCAGGAGGCTGGTGGCTGCCACTGCCCTAAGACAGCCAGGCCACCCCTGGGCTTCTGGGTCCAGTTGGTTTAAAAAGTAAGTCACTGGCCTTTGGACAGGCCCTAGCTTCTGAATTAGGACTTCCAGGGCTTGCCCAAAGAGGTGGAGGTTATCTGGAAACCCCTGGGGTAGCACTATCTAAGCACATTGGGGAGTTTCCTGGGTCTCTGGATCCTTCCATTCAAAGGCAAAAAGGTAGGTGGAGTCAGGATACAGCATATATAAAAGAAAGCATCCTTCAGATCCAGCACAGTGTAAAACTGTGTGCACCCAGGAATTTGAGAGGAGTGTGTATGAATTAGGGACTGAAGGATGAGTGGGAACAACTGAGTCATTCACTACTCTAAAGTGTGGAACAAAATGGTATTCTCCATTTGGTTTCTTCACAGGCAGGACTGGTGTATTACAAGGGGACTGCAGGGCTGAATTAGTCTGTTCTGTGTAAATGCTTCCAGAAGGGGCCATATCCCTTGTAGGGCTTCTGGCCTCAAATGGTCTTTTGGCTTGCACGGGTAGGGTAGGCCTGGCTTAAGCTTTATTTTAATATTCTCCTCATTGATGACCTGTCCTGAAATGTTGGTATCCCACACGGACTTTTCCACTCAAATCAGTATCTTTTCTAGGACTGGGGGTAGCTTCTGATCTTGGGAAGCCAAAAGGGCCAATAAATGGATTCCTTTCTCAGGGGGCACTGAGACTTGTATGTCATTCCCCTGAAGGGAAACTGAGGCTCCCAACTTAGATAATATATCATGAACCATTAAAGGAAGGGGACACTCAGGGACATATAGGAAGGAATGGGTGATAGCCTTAGATCCAATTTTACAAGTCAAAGGAAAGGTAGACTGTCTTACCTTGGGTTGACCATCTGTTCTGTCACCGTACAACTGGCACTGAACAGAGATCCAACAGGGTGGGTCAGGACAGAGTAGGAGGCTCTGGTATCCATAAGGAATTCACTTTTCCTACCTGCCATATTGAGGGTGACCCAAGGCTCCGCAGTGGTGATGGTGATGGAACTTTTCAGGACTGGAGACAGATAAGCATTTGAGAACCCCTCATTCAAAGGGGATAGCCTTTTTATTTGAGAGGCCAGCAACAAGAGGAGTGGGTTGGGGAGGTCCACTCCATCCTGGCTTCCCAGAAAACAAGGGACAGTCCTTTCTTCAGTGCCTCTTCTTCTTACAGTAAGCACACTGGTTGCACCCCATTTCCACTGACATTGGGTGGGGTTTAGTTGGCCCCGCCATCCAGGTTTCTCTGTTACCTAAGGTCCCCTCAAGGTGGGCCTGTGATTATGGCAGCCAAAATGTGTGTCTTTTAATTCTCTCATTTTTCTCCTCCTTCTCTGCCTGGTCCCAATTGTTAAAAATGTTGAAGACCTCTGCTACCAATGTTGCTTCAGAGGTCTAAGGGTCAGCTTCCAGCTTTTGAAGCTTTCCCCAAATGTCTGGTACAGTGTGGGTTATACAAATGCATGGCCAGAAGTGTTAGGCCTTCACTGGTCTTTGGGTCTATGCTACTATACTTTCTGAAAGCCTCAGAGAGCCTATTAAGGTACACAGCTGGATTTTTCATCCACTTCCTGAGCAATTATTTTACTTTATTATACTTTACTGGTTTTGTCTGACACCTCCTTATTTCCTCTGACATGCAATTAAGGAAGTGATTTATCCTTAATCAGTCCCTGTCATCCGTATAAACCTACTGGGGGTTCTGCTCTGGGACTGCCTCACTAGATACCCAGTAAATGACATGGCCAGGATTATATCTGGCCATCTCCTCTGCATATTTCTTAGCCTTTTCAAGATTCAAGTATTTTCACCAGGAGTACAACAATGAGTTAGGACTACAAGAACACCTTGTCAAGTCAAAGGAAAGGTTAGAATAAACTTAACAAATTAATCACTAAACCTATCTGGATTGTCAAGAACCGGCCAAACCAATCCTTACCTTGACTTATGTCTGACGTTGATAAGGATCCATGTACCTGAGCTGCCCCTCTAGTTCCACCCATTACCTCCCAGGGGGAAAGTAGCCCTGGGATGGTGGGGAAGTGAAGGAGGGTGCTGACTTGGAGCCCAGTTGGAGCCACACTGGGGACAGCACTGAGGGTTGTTGAGGAGTAGAAGGGGAAAGCCTTCCTGACCCAGTGTGGTATGGAGGAGGCTCCAGACAGAAGGAGAAAGGATCCACAGTAGCAGAGGGGCTGCTTCCCACCCTGCCCTTAGAAAAGTAGTGAGAGAATTGAGCCCTAGGGGTTAAAATCTGAGACAGGACTTGGCTCATCTCTCAGCTGTTGCTTGAGAGGTGCCATATAAACCTGGCAGGAGTCCTAGAGTTTGAGATCCTGATATAATTTCCTGAAGGCCTGCACGTATGGAATCTCAAGCTATTTATTAGAATATTTTACAGTATATATCCAATTGGAAAATGGTATTATAACTGAAGGGCCCCATTCTCAGGCCATTTCTCTTGGTATCCCAGGGGATACTGAGGTCAAGCAACATCACAGAGGAACACGAGCTTCTTTTTCTTTGTAATATCTCATTTAAACTGGTCCTAATTACTGAGGACGCATCCAAGGGGGGAATCTTTTGGGACGTCTGTAGTGTTTCCCATGGTAGAGCTGGCGTCCTGTAATCAAGAGGCCTGATGAGGGATGCAGCCTCTGACTCTGACAATCTTCACAATCGCAGCACACATCCTGGTCTGACTCAGCCCAGACCTCCAAATCCCTGGCAAGAACTAAGCAAGCCAAGGAGGACAGAGGGAAGAGAGCAGAACGAGGGGGCTTGACAACCTTTAGCTCTTGGATTTGCCAGCTTCAACCCACAAAGTCTAGCAAGTAGTAGATTTTACATCAGCTCCAACTAGAACTTACTCTACAGCCACATTTATTAACATGGACTCTAATAAGAAACAAGATGATGTACTAGACAAACAGAGGAAAAATTTCATCTGGCCTAATGAGTAAGGCTTCCTTCCAAGAATCCTGGCCCATGCAACAAGGGCCAGAAACAAGAACACATTTCCATTCAGACAACTGACAAAACAGATTATAAACATCCAGGCTCCACAAAGAAGAAAAGAGTCATGGAAAATACTGAGTGGTTTCAGTATTTGAAACAAAAGAGAATTCCAGATTGCCAGCTGCTACCTAGCCCACAGGCTATTTCCTAGACCAATTTCAGAAGGATCAGCCAGAATCACTCCAACTGCCCACACAAGTTTCCCAGAAGGGCTAACTGGAATCACCCCCAACTTCCCACCCAAATTTCCAAAAATGAGGGAGAGAAGGAGAGACAAAAGAAAGAAAGAGGCCCTTATCAACGTCAGACATAAGTCAAGGCAAGGATTGGTTTGGTCAGTTCTTGAACACTCCAGATAGGTTTACTGATTAATGTATTAAGTTCAATCTCACCTTTCCTTTGACTTGACAAGATGTTCTAGTAGTTCTAATAGTTCTAACTCATTGTTGTACTCCTGGTGAAAGGTTCAAATCTTGGAAAGGCTAAGAAATACGCAGAGATGGCCAGATATAATCCTGGCCATGTCATTTACTCGGCATCTGGTGAGAAAGAGAGAGAAAAGTAGACTCACCTAGGGTCCAGACTTGACTCTCCAAAGCACCAACACCAAAGCAATGGTCCAGAGTGACCACCTTTGTTACCACCTGGTCAGTTGCCTCGTCCTCCAGGAAGTCTTGCTAAGTCCTGTAGGGACCTAAAATGAGGGTCCCATCTGGGGTACCAGGAGATGTTACAATCATCCTTGGTTCTTCTAATTTCTCATGATAGAAATCAAGTGAGATTTCTGGGTGTGGTGGCTCACCCCTGTAATCCCAGCAATTTGGGAGGCCGAGGCAGGTGGATTGCTTGAGCCTAGGAGTTCAAGACTAGCCTGGGCAACATGGTGAAAACCTATTTCTACTAAAAATACAAAAAACAGCTGGGTGTGGTGGTGCACACCTGTAATCCCAGCTACTTGGGAGGCTGAGGCAGAAGAATTGCTTGAACCTGGAAGGCGGAGGTTGCAGTGAGCTGAGATTGCACCATTGTACTCTAGCCTGGGCAACAGAACAAGACGCCGTATCAAAAAAAAAAAAAGAAAGAAAGAAAGAAAAAGAAACAAAAAAGAAAAAGAGAATGTTTATTTTAGCTTGTGCACAAGAGAGGTCAGCACTGCAAAAAGAAAAGGGTGGGCTACACCCCAAAGGGAGCAGGTTGATCTGTCTTATAGGGGCCTAGCTGCTGTGATGTGCCTGTCATCAAATGTTTAGGAGGGATTTCTTTGGTGCCTGCACAGTGGTTCAACATGCTTTTTCACACATTGCATGTAACATTAGCATTTTAAATCATCTCTGGGCATGATCTTTAGCATTAAAATAAGGAAAAGTTGAAACAAGCCTAGCTGTACTTGTGGGTCCTTGGTGAAGTCCCTAGCCCCTAAAGCAGGAACTTGTGGTTAATAGCTTCTTGGGCCTTTGATGCTGATTGGCTGGAGATTAAGTAAGCTACAGCTTGAGTAAGGGGTTTTTCTTCTTTGGCTCTGGACCACATCAAAACAGGAAGTCAGCCAGCTTGCCTGTCACAAAACCAGAAGTCAATAAATAAAATGATTTATTATTTAAACAATTATTTGTAGATTCTTTTGGGTTCTCTACACACACAATCATATTTCTTATGAATTAGTTTAATTCCTTCCATTCTCATCTTTATAACGTTTCTTTAGGCTTTCCAATAGATAACTGAATGAAAAATTTGATGGGGGCATCCTAGTCTTGCTTCTGATCACAAAGAAAATACTTTCAATTGGTTTTTGTTGTTGTTTGAGAGGATGTCTCACTCTGTCATGCAGGCTGGAGTTCAGTGGCACAATCTCAGCTCACTGCAACCATTGCCTCCTGGGCTCAAGCGATCCTTCCATCTTAGCCTCCCAAGTAGCAGGGACTAAAGGTACATGCCACCATGCCCATCTGATTTTTGTATTTTTTGTAAAGATGGGGTTTTTGCTCAGGCTGGTCTCGAACTCCTGGGCTCAAGTGATCTGCCTCCCTCGGCCTCCCAAAGTGCTGGGATTACAGGCATCAGCCACCACACCCAGCTTGTTTTCAGTATTTTGCTATTAAGTATGATGCTTACCATAGCATTTTTGAAAGTATACATTACTGTATTAAATGTTTCCTTCTACTTTTAATTGTTTAATCATAAATAGATGTTTAACTTTATCAAATGATGTTTCTGCATCTGTCTCAATGATGTTAATATTCACTGTTGATCATTACCTTGATATAGAGTTGCTAACTAAGATACAAGACCTCCAGTTTAATTTGAATTTCAGGTAACAATTAATTTTCAGTATAAATATGTCCCATGCCATTTATTGGCTAAATCTGGAAACCTGCCTAGTTCTATTATTTCACTACAGTTTTGCAAAATGGAGATTTTTAATGTATTATTTTCTCTTCATTTATTAACTATAATGCAATTATACAAAGAAGCATCCCCTCATTAATTCTCTGGTTACCCTAAATTGTAGTTAATACAGAAAAAGCAACTTAAATGCTTCAATTTTCAGTTTTAGTATGTTCTCTCTAAAGGTAACCAAAACGTGTGTGTGCGTGCGTGCGTGTGTGTGAGTGTATGTAAAATCCTTATGAATGCATGGATTTTTAACCATTTGAAGTGGTCAAACCTTAGACCAATGGGAGCTGTCTTGGTTTATGGTATATTTCCTACCCAGATCTAGAATCATCCATTTCTAAAAGAGCCACAATTCCTATGATTACCAAATTGTATTTATTTATTCATTTTGAGACAAAGTCCTGTTCTGTTGCCCAGGCTGGAGTGCAGTGGCATGATCATGGTTCACTGCAGCCTTGACCTCCTGGGCTCAAGCGATCCTCCTGCCTCAGCCTCCCAAGTAGCTGAGACTACAGACGTGCATCATTACACCCAGCTAATTTTTGAATTGTTTGTAGAGACAAGGTCTCCCTATGTTACCCAGGCTGCTCTCAAACTCCTGGGCTCAAGTGATCCTCCTGCCTTGGACCCTCAAAGTGCTGGGATTATAAGTGTGAGCCATGTGCCTGGCCCCAAATTGAATTTAGAGACAATAATTTGAGTACTAGGGGAGGAACTGCCTTTGTGTAATATTTTTAATTTTGTAAAACATTTGCACAGTTCCAGAGTCAAAACTTGACAATAAGTTATCTTCACAGAGCTTTAGCTGCCATCCCTGTCCTCTCCACATTTCCTCCCTTCTCCTGGGAGTAACCATTTTTATGGAGTTTTCATTCAACTTTCCATCATTTCTTTTTGAAAATATATGCAAAGACATACATATATAAGTGTGTGTGTCTGTGCATTTCCCTTTCCTTCTTTTGCAAAAGGTAGCATATTATAGCATATCATATACACTGTGTTTTCTTCTTTTTGTTTTGTTTTGTTTTTTTGAGACGGAGTCTCACTCAGCCACCCAGGCTAGAGTACAGTGTCATGGATCTTAGCTCACTGTAACCTCCACCTCCCAGGTTCAAGCGATTCTCCTGCTTCAGCCACTCAAGTATCTGGGATTACGGGTGTGTGCCACCACGCCCAGCTAATTTTTGTATTTTTTAGTAGAGATGGGTTTCACCATGTTGGCCAGGCTGGTCTTGAACTCCTGACCTCAGGTGATCCTCCCACTTCAGCCTCCCAAAGTATTGAGATCACAGGCATGAGCCACTGTGCCCAGCTCACACTGTTCTTTATTTTACTTTTCTTACTTGACTTTTTTTTTTTTTTTTTTTAGATGGAGTTTCACTCTTGTTGCCCAGGCTGGAGTACAATGACACGATCTCGGCTCACTACAACCTCTGCCTCCCAGGTTCAAGCGATTCTCGTGCCTCAGCCTCCCGAATAGCTGAGATTACATGCATGTGCCACTACACCTGGAGCTAATTTTTGTATTTTTTAGTAGAGATGGGTTTCACCATGTTGGCCAGGCTGGTCTTGAACTCCTGACCTCAGGTGATCCTCCCACCTCAGCCTCCCAAACCGCTGGGATTACAGGCATGAGCCACCGCGCCCAGCCCATGAGCCACCACGCCCGGCCCATAAGCCACCGCGCCTGGCAGGCATGTACTATTTTTCATTCCCACTAGCAGTGTGAGAGTGCCAATTTTCCCACAACCTCGGCAACAGAGTATGTTATCAATCTGATAGGTGACAAATGGTATCTCAATACAGTTTTATTTTGCATTTGTAGTATTATAAATGAGATCATTTGTTCATGTAAGGGTTTGCATTTTCTATGAATTCTGTTGTTTTGTTTTCTTACCTTGTTCATTGTATTTTTGTCAAGCATAAAATTTTAATTATTATGTAGTCAAATGTATCAGTCCTCTCTTTTATTGCTTCTGTAATTTGAATCAGGTAGCAAAAAAATTTGACCACTGCCAGGTTATAAAGAAATTCATCGGCTGGGCACAGTGGCTCACAACTATAATCCCAGCACTTTGGGAGGCCAAGGCAGGAGAATCGCTTGAGCCCAGGAGTTCAAGACTAGCCTGGGTAAAATGGGGAAGCCCTATCTCTCCCAAAGAATTACAAAAATTAGGCAGGTGTGGTGGTGTGTGCCTGTAGTCCTAGCTATTCAGGAGGCTGAGGTAGGAGAATTGCTTGAACCAAAGGGGCAGAGGTTGCTGTGAGCGGAGATCATGCCACTGCACTCCAGCCTGGACGGCAGAGCCAGTTGAGACAGGTCTCAAGTGAAAACATCAATGAATAAATTCATTCACATTTAGTAGTTACACGGTTTCATGTTTTAAAATTTAGATCTCTGACCCTTTTACATTTGTCCTGCTGTGTGGTTTGAAGAATGGGTTTAATTTTATATTCTTCCATAGAGTTGTCGGCTTACTCCAGTATCACTTATTAAAAAGTCCTTCTTGTCTCCAATGATTTGAAATGCAACCTTTATCATATACTAAATATCTATATGCATTTGGGTCTGCTCTGGATTCTCTATTCTGTTCCTTTGGCCTATCCATTCATGTGCTAATACCACACTGTTTTCATTAGAGGTTTTCTGTTTTAATATCTAATCAGGTCGGCCACACGCGGTGGCTCATGCCTGTAATCACAGCACCAGCCTGGCCAACATGGTGAAACCCCATCTCTACTAAAAATACAAAAATTACTTGGGCGTGGTGGCACGTGTCTGTAATCCCAGCTACTCAGGATTACAAAAAACGAGAACAGCTAAGAAAGTTCTGAAAAACTCAGGAGGCTGAGGCAGGAGAATCACTTGAACCCGGGAGGCAGAGGTTGCAGTGAGCCGAGATTGCACCACTGCACTCCAGCCTGGCGATATATATATATGTACTCAGGTCAGTGGTGCCTCCCTACTCTGTTCTTTTTCAGAGTTTTCTTAGCTGTTCTTGCTTTTCTCATTCTTCTAAACAAGTTTTATAATAATTTCTCTAATTCTAGATAAAAACCTGATATTTTTGGAGGGACTGCATTATATTTTTAAACTCACTTTTTGAGAGAATTGATATTTTTATTATGTTAGTCTCCTATCTAAAACCATTGCCCTTCTATGTATATATATATGTTCATGTTTACCTTTGTGAATAATAGAAAAGCAGATTCTATTAAAAGATTCACATGTTTATCTTAAAAAAAAAAAAAA
>NW_012116710.1:6945272-6946915 GCF_000951035.1 Colobus angolensis palliatus
TTGAGATGGAGTCTCACTCTGTCACCCAGGCTAGAGTGCAGTGGTGCAATCTTAGCTCACTGCAACCTCTGTCTCCCGGGTTCAAGCAATTCTCCTGCTTCAGCCTCCTGTGTAGCTGGGACTACAGGTGCGCGCCAGCACGCCCAGCTAATTTTTTGAATTTTTAGTAGAGACAAGGTTTCACCATGCTGGCCACGATGGTCTCGATCTCCTGACCTCGTGATCTGCTCACCTTGGCCTCCCAAAGTGTTCATATTACAGCCATGAGCCACTGCATCTGGCTTTCCTCACCCTTCTTAGCTAACTACTACTTGTCCTTCAGGTCTCACCTTGGCTCTAACCACCTGGCTGGATCAATGCTCTACCTTTCTAATTCCTGCAGGAAAACACTGGATTTTTCTCTTTTTCCTTAGTAGAGAAGTTTTCAAAGTGGGACTGCAGACCCCTGCATGTCCCTGATCCCTTCAGAGGGTCCCTGAGGTCAAAACCATTTTTATAATAATACTAAGATGTTATTCAAAATTTTACTCTTAATATTTGCACTGATAGTGCAAAAATGATAAGTAAGACCCTTGCCCCAAATCAATCTAGCTAATAGTCATCAGATTAATGGAATCTTCCTGTTTTCATATTACACCAAAACTCTACAAGTGGAAGTTTCTTAAAGGTTAGTTGCAACATGGCGTCTGAAACCATATCAATGAATTATTTCCATGCTATTACAGTAAAATCTCTTGGTCTATATTGCACTTTGCATGGATCTTTTACCCATTCATAGTTTTATAGCATCATGCAACAGGAATTTGGAAAATATTGGTGCAGTGAGTTATACAGCTTTCCAAATGTTGAAACATTTGTTATACTGAAAAATTATAGTCATAGATATCCACATCATTCTGATCTGAAAGGCAATAAGTATTTGGGAAGCTATTAAGCTCATGGTGGCAGATTAAATATAATTCCATATCACTACTACTTATATGTGTGTGGCTACATTATTTTTGATATACGTTAACTGAAACGAACTATCACAGCACATTGAATGCAAAAGCAGACAATGGCCGGGCGCAGTGGCTCACGCCTGTAATCCTAGCTCTTTGGGAGGCCAAGGCAGGAGGATTGCCTGAAGTCAGGAGTTCGAGACCAGCCCAGCCAAGATGGCGAAACCACGTCTCCACTAAAATACAAAACACTAGCCAGGCGCAGTGACTCGCACCTGTAATCCCAGCTACTCAGGAGACTGAGGCAGGAGAATCACTTGAACTCGGGAGGCAGAGGTTGCAGCAAGCCAAGATTGCGCCATTGCACTCCAGCCTGGGCAACAGAATGAGACTCTGTCTCAAAAAAAAAAAAGCAGAAAGAAAAAGCAAACATTAAGATCCAGTCGTTTTCCTTCAAGCTGGACATCAAAGAGATTTGCAAAAATGCAAAACAATGCTACTCTTCTCTGACCATAATAGAATTAAAGTAGAAATCAATAACAGAAAGATGCCTAAGAAAAAGGCCCAAATATCTGGAAATTAATCACTCACTTCTAAATAATCCATGAGTCAAAGAAGCATTAAGAAGAAATAGAAAGCCGGGCGCGGTGGCTCAAGCCTGTAATCCCAGCACTTTGGGAGGCCGAGACGGGCGGATCATGA
>NW_012116710.1:6948439-6949558 GCF_000951035.1 Colobus angolensis palliatus
GAGGCTGAGGCAGGAGAATCGCTTGAACCCAGGAGGCGAAGCTTGCAGTGAGCCAAGATTGCACCGCTGCACTCCATCCTAGGTGACAGAGCAAGGGCTCATTTCAAAAAAGATAAAAAAGTGAACATCCATTCAGGGTTAAAAAAAAAAAAACAACTCAGTAAACTAAGAATAGAAAGAAACTTCCTTAACCTGCTAAAAGGGCATTTTGAAAGACATTTAATGTTAGAAGTCTAAATGCTTTCCACCAAAGATTGAGAACAAAGAAAAGAATGTTTGCATTCACCACTCCCAGTCAATATTGTAACTGAAAATCCTGGCCAATGTAATAGGTAGGAAAAGGAAACAAAAGTCATGTCAATTGAAAAGGAAGAAAAATAAAACTGTCTTTATTCACTAATAACATGGCTGTCACAAAAAAAAAGTCCAGGAAATCTACAGAAAATCCTACAACAAAAGTCAATCGTATTTTTAAGTATAAGTAAACAAAAATTAGAAATTTAAAAAATTTTAGTAACATTTATAATATCATAAAATATGAAATACATAGGGATAATCTGACAAAAGATTTATAAGACCTATACACTGAAAACTAAAAAACATTGCTGACAGAAGTTAAGGAATGACTAAGTAAATTGGAAGACATACCAGGTTCATGGATTAGAAGATTTAATGCTCTTAAAGTCTCAATTTCCCCAAATTAATCTGTAGATCTAATGTGTTCCTAAATATAATCGTGTCAGGCTTTTCTTTTTTTTTTTTCAGTAAACATTGTAAAGCTGATTCCAAAATTCTTATGGAAATGTTAAGTGCCTAGAATAGTCAAAATAACTTTGAAAAAGAAGAATAAAATTGGAGGATTTCCACTACCTAACTTTAAGACTTATTATAAAGCTACGGTAATAAAGACAATGTGGTATTGGTGTCCAGATAGAAAATTAGATTAACAGGGCCGGGTGCACTGGCTTACACCTGTAATCTCAGCACTTTGGGAGGCTCAGGTGGGGAGATCACGAGGTCCGGAGTTCAAGACCATCTTAGCCAACAGGCCTAGCCAACATGGTGAAACCCTGTCTCTATTAAAAATATAAAGGCTGGGCACGGTGGCTCAAGCCTGTA
>NW_012116710.1:6950023-6952136 GCF_000951035.1 Colobus angolensis palliatus
ATATATATAAATTAGCTGGGTGTGGTGGCACACGCCTGTAGTCTCAGCTACTCGGGAGGCTGAGGCAGGAGAACCTCTTGAACCTGGGAGGCGGAGGTTGCAGTGAACCAAGATTGCGCCACTGCATTCCAGCCTGACGACAGAGTGAGACTCCATCTTAAAAAAAAAAAAGAAAAAAGAAAGAAAATTAGATCAACAGAACAGAATGAAGAGTCCACAGATAGATATACACATGCATGGTCAACTGATTTTTGACAAAGCCGCAGGGCATTTCAGTGGGAAAAGATAATATTTTCAATAAATGGCACCAGACTGACTGGATATTCACATGCAAAAAGACGAAACTTTGGCCAGCGCAGTGGCTCATGCCCGTAATCCCAGCACTTTGGGAAGCCGAGGCAGGTGGGTGGATCACCTGAGGTCAGGTGTTCGAGACCTGCCTGACCAGCATGGTGAAACTCCCTCTCTACTAAAAATACAAAAATTAGCCAAGCATGGTGGCGGGCACCTGTAATCCCAGCTACTCTAGAGGCTGAGGCAGGAGAATCGCTTGAATCTTGGAGGCAGAGGTGCAGTGGGCCGAGATCACACTGCTGCACTCCAGCCTGGGCGGCCGAGTGAGACTCCGTCTCAAAAACAACAACAACAACAACAAAGGCAAAATGGAACATAGATCTAAATGTGAAATATCAAGCTATCAAACTTCCTTTTTTTTCCCCCAAAGTGCTGGGAATACAGATGTGAGCCACCACACCCAGCCAATCAAATTATCAAATTTCTGAAGAAAACATTTTTAAAAACTTTGTGAGTTTTCACCAGGCAAAGGTTTTTAAAAATACAACACCAACAGTATGATTCATAAAAGAAAAAAAATTGATAAATTGGACTTAGAATCCACAGTGGTACATGCCATCATGCCAGGCTAATTTTTGTATTTTTAGTAGAGATGGGGTTTCACCATGTTGGCCAGGCTGGTCTCAAACTCCAGGCCTCAAGTGATCCGCCTGCCTCAGCCTCCCAAAGTACTGGTATTACAGGCATGAGCCACTACACCTGGCCTTTTTTTTTTTATTTCTAAGAAAAAAGATTTTTTTTTTTTTTTTTTAAGATGGGAGTCTCACTCTGTCTCCAGGATGGAATACAATGGTGCCATCTTGGCTCACTGTAACCTCTGCCTCCCGGGTTCCAGCGTTTCTCCTGCCTCAGCCTCCCGAGTAGCTGGGATTACAGGAACGTGCCACCACACCCAGCTAATTTTTTGTACTTTTTAGTAGAGACGGGGTTTCACCACACTGGCCAGGCTGGTCTCGAACTCCTGACTGCAGGTGATCCACTCGCCTCAGCCTCCTAAAGGGCTGGGATTACAGGCATGAGCCACCACACCCGGTCTGAATCACTGTATTTTGGAAAAGATAAGTTCAAGAATTAGCTGGGATGGTGGCAGGCACCTATAATCCCAGCTATTTGGGAGGCTGAGGCAGGATAATCACTTGAACCAGGAGGTGGAGGTTGCAGTGAGCCGAGATGGCACCACTGCACTCCAGCCTGGGCAACAGAGCAAGGCTCTGTCTCAAAAAAAAAAAAAAAAGAAAAAGAAAAAAGAAAAAAAAAATACAGAATTAAGAGTTGCTCATGCAGAGGGAAAAAGAAAGATTTATTGTCATTGTCGTTTTCCTTTTTTGTGTGTGTGGAAACACAGACACTAGGACCTTAAGAAAGGCAGGAGACAGATCTAATGAATCTCTGGGTTCTCCCAGCAGAGTGATCCTCCCTACTCAGTGATCTCTACTGAGCAGGAGCCACCAATTCTCTTTGTAACTTAATGGAAGTGGCTTTCCCCTGTCAGCACCTCAGTTTCATTTGTAAAATGAGGCAAAGCAAACCTACCTCTGAAGGCTGTTATGAGATCATGGTTTGGAACTTTCCTAGCCAAAAGTAAATGCACAAGTGATGTCTCGTGTGGCAACCCATGATCCAACCACGAAATAGAAAACAATGTTCAAACACACAGAATATCAAAAGTATACATACAAATGGTAGGAGTGTAAGTTAATAGTGTGACAGTGTCTACTAAAGCTAAACACATAACGGCTCTATGATCAGCAATTCCACA
>NW_012116710.1:6953201-6980061 GCF_000951035.1 Colobus angolensis palliatus
GCACACTCTTCTGCTCTGTATTTGTTACCGCTCGAGCTGACCTTTCGCTCGCCGTCCACCGCTGCTGTCTGCTGCCCTGGTAGACCTGCCGCTGACTTCCATCCCTCCGGATCGGGGTGTCCACTCCACTTCTGATCCAGCGAGGCAGCACCCATTGCCGCTCCCAATTGGGCTAGAGGCTTCCCATTGTTCCTGTGTGGGCTAAGTGCCCAGGGTTCATCCGAATTGAGCTGAATAGAGCTATTAACACTCAACACATGGCCCAAGATTCCATTCCTTGGAATCTGTGAGGCCAAGAAACCCAGGTCAGAGAACAAGAGGCTTGCCGCCATCTTGGAAGCGGCCCGCTACCATCTTGGGAGCTCTAAGAACAAGGACCCCGGTAACAATAGCACTATAACAGCCCTAAACTGGAAAATATCCCGTCTGAGGTATAGGGCATAGTCACAAAATGCAAACCATCCAGAATGAAAATGAACTACTTCTACACATAATATGCATGAATCTCACAAAAATAACATTAACTAAAAGAAGCCAAACACAGTACACAGAGTACTGGTCTAGAGAGAAAGAGAATTCAAAACAAATAAAAGTAACTTACTTGTTATAACTCAGGGTGAGTCCAGCCAAGACACAGTGGTTCATGTCTGTAACCCCAGCACTTTGGAAGGCTGAAGTGGGAGGATCATCTGAGCCCAGGAGTTCGTGACCAGCCTGGGCAACATAGAGAAACCCTATCCTTACAAAAAACATTTTAAAATTAGCAACGCATGGTGGCACATGCCTGTAGTCCCAGGTGCTTGGGAGGCTGAGGCTATAGGATCGCTTGAGTCTCGGAGGTTGAGCCTGGAGTGAGCAGTGGTCTCACTACTGCACTCCAGCCTGAGCGACAGAGCAAGAACCTGTTTCAAAAGATATTTATATATATATATATATATTTAAAGGCTATGTGGAGTGGGTCATGCCTGTAATCCCAGTACTTTTGGAGGCTGAGGAGAAAGGATCGCTTGAGGCCAGGAGTTGGAGACTCTAGTGACCTATGATTGTGCCACTGCACTCCAGCCTGGGCGACAGAGACCGTATCTCTCAAAAATAAAAATAAAAAAAACAGATGAGTAGATGATCATCATGATCATCATGATCATGAGGAAAGGATCCCGGATCCTTTCTAAAGGATCCGGGAGGCTGGATGTGATGGCTTACTGGCTCACGCCTGTAATCCCAGCACTTTCGGAGGCCAAGGCAGGCAGATCACTTGAGGTCAGGAGTTTGTGACCGGCCTGGCCAACATGGTGAAATTCTGTCTCTACTAAAAATACAAACATTAGCCTGGGCAACAGAGTGAGGCTCCGTCTTGAGGCGGGGAGGGGGGAGGGGGAGGGAAGAAGGGATGGAGGAAAGGGGAGCACATGGGGCTTCTACTGTTTGGTTTTGCGATCTGAATTCAGGTCGTATGCGTGTGTTCACTTTGTGTAATTTCGTCGAGCTGTAATGATTTGTGCTCTTCTCTATTTAACTTCAGTAAAAGGTTTATTTAACAAAAACTGTAGCTGGCGTGAAGGGTAGCAGTGTATCCCTGGGGCCTGGAGTACAGGCTTTGGGATCAGACAGACCTGGGTCCCAATCTGTGCTTCATCCCTTCGGCACGTTGTGACTATGGCTGGTGGCTTCGTGGCTCTGAGCTTGTTTCCTTCTCTATAAATGAGGAAACATAATACCTGCTACGATGATGCCTGTAAAGCTTAAGCACAGGACCTGGCATAGGTTTGTAAGGCGGAAACCTGGGATACAGAATTAAGGCCTATGGATCTCCTGTGCAACCCAATTTCTGGGCACTGGCTGCCTCATTTTCCCCAGCCCAGACGCGTGGGTTCTACTTGGCTGGTTGCTCACTGCGGGGTCGGGGCTCCTCACTCCCGGGGTAAAGCCCGGTACGAGGGGTCACCTTCAGGGGCAGCTCGGACTTTCCCACGCCCTAGCGGCGCACAATCTTGGGATCAGCCCCACGAGGAGACCCTACCCGCCCATATGATCCCTTCTGTGGAGCCCAGCTCAAGGCCCCTCCAGCCCAGACACTAAATGAAAGCGAAGAGCAATTGGCCGCCAGACTGTCCGTGCCACAGCTCTGCGAACTTACTCCGTTGAAAGACCAACGGGGTTGCGCCACCTCCTGGGGTGAACCCCCAGCGCTCCATTGCAGGGCAAGATGGCGCCGTCGCGTGATACTGCGCACGCGCACAGCTCCGGTTCCGCCCTCGCGCCTGCGGATACGGATAGCGCATGAGCTTATGTTGAGGGCGGAGCCCAGACGAGCCCTTCATCCTATCCTGACCTTCCAGCCCCTCTTAGCAGTAACTTAAACTACGCTTCCCAGAAGCCTCCTCAGCCAGGGACTTCCGTTGTCGTCAGAGGAAGCGGTGACAGATCATCTCAGGCCACACAGAGGCCGGCTTGGTCACTATGGAGGAGATAGGCATCTTGGTGGAGAAGGCTCAGGTACAGTGGGGACTTGGGCTTTTTAGTCCGTGCTGGGCTCGCGGGGAGAGGGTGAAGCCAGACCTGAGTGGGGGGATGAACGGCTTCCAGGACCCTGGCCCGGGTTGGGGTGATTTCCAAGTCCTCGGTGGAGAGCTTTGTGCCGTTGGAAGGCTTGTCTGGGTGGCCGAGTAATGGTAGGAGGTAAGGCTCAGAAAGCGGGTCTAGGGGAGTAAGTGACATTAGTGGGTCTTTGGGACGGATTGATTTCGAACCCTGGCCGGTAGTGCTCAGTGAAGTCAGTGGCCCGGCGTTGGGATTGAGTCAGGTGGTGAGTGATGTATGGGATCCAGCCGTGCGGCCGAGTGATCCCCGGTGCTAGGCTACGGGGCTGACTGATGTTCAGGGCTTTGCTGATGGGGGTAATGGGGCGGGTAGTTAAGTATTATCTGTGGCTTGGCTGAGTGATGTTTAGGTCTAAGGTGAGTGAGGAGACTGTGACATAAGGGATCTTTGAGGGGAAACTGGGGAATGTTGGGACTCTTTGAAGGCGCAGTCACTTTAACAGCTTATCCAGGAGAGCCATGTGACATTAGGAACCTCTTGAGGGGGATCGGGTGGCATTTGGGTCTGATAAGGAGTTGACGTGACATTTAGATCCTAGTTGGGGGTTGTGTGACACTGGGGACATGTTATGAGTGGTATATGATAACATAAGAACTGTTTGGGGGCAAGTTGACATAAGGAGCTTGTTTAGGGGGCCAAAACAAGGATCTATTTAGAGGGTCTTATGATATCAGGGGTCTGTTAGGGGCTAAGTGACTTCAGGGTGACGTGGGGAGGGGAACAAACGTTAGTGAAGTTGAGATGTTTTCATGAAAGGACCATCTTCCAACGTAAGTTGTCCCCTTTGGTCTAGGATGAGATCCCAGCGCTGTCCGTGTCCCGGCCCCAGACCGGCCTGTCCTTCCTGGGCCCTGAGCCTGAGGACCTGGAGGACCTGTACAGCCGCTACAAGGTACATTCAACCCCCAACCCAGACCTTGCACAGGACCTGGCATCTCATACTCTCCCCATTTTCCACCACTCTCTGGATCAGCAAGGGCTGGAGCCATCCCCTTCTGTCCCCTCTCTGCTCACAGAAGCTGCAGCAAGAGCTGGAGTTCCTGGAGGTGCAGGAGGAATACATCAAGGATGAGCAAAAGAACCTGAAAAAGGAATTCCTCCATGCCCAGGAGGAGGTGAAGCGAATCCAAAGCATCCCGCTGGTCATCGGACAATTTCTGGAGGCTGTGGATCAGAATACAGCTATTGTTGGCTCTACCACAGGTGTGTGGGTGGCCAAGGACATCTAATTCATTCATTTGTCCACTTAACTATTTCCTACCATGTGCTAGGAAGCAGCAAACAAGGCAGGGCAGGGCAGTGCAGTGTTCTTCAGAGTATTTTGACTGATCGAAAGGTAGAAATACATTGTGTGTATGTGTGTGTGTGTGTGTGTATATATATGTTGTTTTTTTTTTTTCTTTAGAGAAATGTCTATTGAGGTAGTTTTCCCATTTAAAAAATATATATATGGAAGTGCCCTCAACTTTAGCATATTGTCAGATGCCCTCCCCACCATTTTATTTTTTATTAAAAAAATTTTTTTTTTTGAGATGGAGTTTTGCTCTTGTCATCCAGGCTGGGGTGCAATGGTGTAATCTAGGCTCACTGCAACCTCTTCCTCCCAGGTTCAAGCGATTCTCCTGTCTCAGCCTCCCAAGTAGCTGGGATTACAGGCATGGACCACCATGCCTGGCTACTTTTTGTGTTATTAGTGGAGACAGGATTTCACCACGTTGGCCAATCTGGTCTCGAACTCCTGACCTCAGGTGATCCACCCGCCTCGCCCTCCGAAAGTGCTGGGATTACAGGTGTGAGCCCCACTGTGCCCGGCCAGAAATATATTTTACATTGTGAATATCTGTCTCTGTCTCTTACTTTTTAGATAGATGTATAAAACATAAGTCTTACCATGAAATATTTAGCCTTCCTATGTGTGGTATATGCTGATGTTTTCTATCCTATTCTAGTCTGTTTTGCTTTAAACACAGTTCTGGTCATGAACTTCCAAACTGATTTCACAACTACTACTGGTTTGGGGCCTGCAGTTTGCAACGATGAGTAGGAGTGTTAAGAGATTGGGCTCTGAGGCCAGGCATGGTGTCTCACACGTATAATCCCAGTACTTTGGGAGACTCAGGTGGGCAGATCGCTTGAGGCCAGAAGTTTGAGAACAGCCTGGGCAACATGGAGAAACCCCATCTCTACTGAAAATATAAAAATTAGCCAGGTGTGGTGGTGCACGCCTGCAATCCCAGCTACTCGGGTGGTTGAGGCATGGGAATCTCTTGAACCCTGGAGGTGGAGGTTGCAGTGAGCCAAGATCGCGACACCATACTCCAGCCTGGGCAACAGAGCAACAGTCTGTCTTAAAAAAAAAAAAAAAAAGACTGGGCTCTGATAGGGACTCAGAGTATATTGTAGCTGCTGCTGTTTATATAGGTCTAGGCCTTGCCCTCTTGATAGTCATTGTCACTGGCACTTATCTGTTTTTTCCTGTTTCTGGGCTCTGCTCCTCTGGACCAAGCCATGTTCTTGTAAAGGTTGTGGAGAAATGTGTGCGATTGTGCCTGGAATTGGACTGGGGGGCTATGAGAAAGTGAGGGGAGAGTGGTATCCAGGATGAGGTCTCTATCTTTGACCTGTGGGAGTTGGGATAGTGCGGCTTTCCATGAGATGGCACCATGGGTAGAGGAGTAGGTTTGTGGGAACACAGGGAGGGCAGTGCAGAGCATCATGGGAGGTGTCCAGGAGGCTGCTGGTCAGCCAGGTCTGACAGTCAGGAGAGAAACTGAGCCTGGAAAGAGAAGTGTGCCTCACTAGTATGAGACGCAGGGGGAGGCCTGCTGGACAGCCAGGGTTGGAGCTCAAGGGAGAATCGGGGTAGTAGATAAGGAGTTCATGTGATTGTTGGGGACGGACAGCAGGAGGGAAGGCTGGAGGCCGAGAGGGGACCCCTCAGGGTCTGAGCCAGAGATGTTGGCCGCGTGGAGGGTGCGACTGTGAGATGAGGAGGAAGGAAGGGGGAAGGGGCAGTTTCCAGGCTGACGCTTCTTGTTTTCCTCCCTCCCTTCTCGCAGGCTCCAACTATTATGTGCGCATCCTGAGCACCATCGATCGGGAGCTGCTCAAGCCCAACGCCTCAGTGGCCCTCCACAAACACAGCAATGCACTGGTGGACGTACTGCCCCCCGAAGCCGACAGCAGCATCATGATGCTCACCTCAGGTAAAGGGGGAGCCTGCAGCTGGGAGGGCCCTATGGGGACCTTGAGGACCCAGCCAGGAGCCCCAGCTCTGCTCTCCCACCAGACCAGAAGCCAGATGTGATGTACGCAGACATCGGAGGCATGGACATCCAGAAGCAGGAGGTGCGAGAGGCCGTGGAGCTCCCACTCACGCATTTCGAGCTCTACAAGCAGGTGAGGTGGTGCAGGTGGCAGGGAACGGAGAGGCCCCATTGGGTCTGGGGTTGGAGGTGGAACCCCTGACTCCCACTTCTCTTCCTTCCTCTGGGTTTCAGATCGGCATTGATCCCCCTCGAGGCGTCCTCATGTATGGCCCACCTGGCTGCGGGAAGACCATGTTGGCAAAGGCAGTGGCACATCACACAACAGGTGAGCCCTTCCGCCCCTGCTCCGAGCTCTGATCTTCTGGCCTCTTCGCCTTGCTCCCTGCTCGCTTACTCTCCCCAGGAAGTGGCACCGCACAGTGATTAGAAACATAGACTCTGGGGTTACAGCCCACGTGTGCACGTTACTGGCTGTACTGACTTCACCTCCTTGGGCCTTTCCTCGTAGTAAAAGACTCATTTCATCTGGTGATTGTGAGCAGTTAATGAAATAATGCAATGTTTTCCTACAATGGGTTGTGACCCATTAATAATTATACATTTCAGTTTGTGGGTTGCAGCCAGCATTTTGAAACGTGAAGTAGAACAGAAAGCACCAGATCACATCCACATGGTATTTATACCATGGTACAAGTATATATGGTACAAGTTCGTCTGTTTCGTGAAACTTGTTTCATACATATGTGCACACTCATGTATACTTGTGGTTCTTCAAAAATGTATTTTTTTTTTTAATTCTTAAATATTTTGTAGAGATAGGGTCTGTGTTGCACAGGCTGGTCTTGAACTCCTGGGCTCAAAAGATTCTCCCACCTCAGCCTCGCAAAGTGCTGGGATTACAGGTGTGAGCCATGTGCCTGGCCCCAAAAATACATTTCTTTTTGTAGGTGTCAGACAAAAATGTCTGAAAGTCACTCACTCTATAACTCTTTTTTTTTTAATTTATTTTAAAGCCCTAAAATCTTCAGCATATGTTCAGATCTTAATACATGTGAGCCAGGGAATAGTAAGAGGCAGTAGTTAAGCAGTATGTTTTCTAGGGCTAGACTGCCTAGCTTTGAAATCTTACTTCCCCACCAACCTCTTATGTGATCCTGGGTAAGTTAACCTCTCTGTGACTCAGTGTCCTCAACTGTCAGATGGTACCTATTTTTCTGGGGTGGGTGTTCAGAAGAGCAAATTGATACTAGCATCTGGAATGGGCAATAAATGTTAACTGTCGTCATTGTTACTCATTTGCTTGGCACTTTATTGAACTTTTACTCTGTACCAGGCCTTGTGCTAGAATGCAAAGATGATAGTCAGAGATGTCCCTTGCCTTGACTGGGAAAAAAGAAATAGACACCTAGAACTCAGTCATTCAGTGACGGTTTATTGAAGACCTACTATTTGCCAGGATGTGTTGTAGATGCTAGAGACGTGACAGTAAACAGAGCACCTCCTTATGGAGGTGATGTCTTGGTTGGAAAAGCAAACAGATACACAAGTCAGTCGATTATGTAGCACAACCCATGACCCGCATGTGACTCAGGATGGCTCTGAATGTGGCCCAACACAGATTCGTAAACTTTCTTAAACATAAGGATTTTTTTTTTTTTTTTTTTTTTTGAGACAGAGTCTCGCTCTGTTGCCCAGGCTGGAGTGCAGTGGTGCTATCTTGGTTCACTGCAACCTCCGCCTCCTGGGTTTAAGCAATTCTTCTACCTCTGTCTCCTGAGTGGCTGGAATTACAGGTACACACCACTACGACCGGCTAATTTTTCTTGCACTTTTGGTAGAAATGGGGTTTCACCATACTGGCCAGGCTGGTCTCGAACTCCTGGCCTCAAGTGATCCACTCGCCTTAGTCTCCCAAATTTCTGGGATTACAGGTGTGAGCCACCGCACCACCTGTTTTTTTTTTAAGCTTATCAGCTATCATTAGTGTATTTTATGTGTGGCCCAAGACAATTCTTCCAGTGTGGCCCTGTGTACCCTTCACCCAGATTCCCTAATGTTATTATCTTATGTAACCATAGTACAATTAGGAAAACCAGGAAATTAACAATGGTACAATACTATGTACTAAAGTTTAGACCTCCTTCAAATTTTACCAGCTTTTCCACTTAGAGACCCTCACTTCAGATTCTGTCATTTTTCTGAGTGAATTGGGGTGGTTTGTCACTGGCAGAGGGAGGGAGGAGAGAAGATGTAGAAGGGATGTAGAAATGGGAAAAGCTGCTAACTGGGGTTGAGTTTTGTTTTGTTTTCTAGAGATAGGGTCATGTCTGGCTGGGTGCGGTGGCTCACACCTATAATCTCAGCACTTCGGGAGGCTGAGGCGGGCAGATCACGAGGTCAGGAGTTCAAGACCACCCTGACAAACATAGTGAAACCCTGTCTGTACAAAAAATACAAAAAAATTAGCCAGGCATGGTGGTGGGCACCTGTAATCCTAGCTACTTGGGAGGCTGAGGCAGGATAATCACTTGAACCCGGGAGGTGGAGGTTGCAGTGAGCCGAGATTGTACTATTGCAATCCAGCCCAGGCGATAGTGTGAGATTCTGTCTCCAAAAAAAAAAGAGAGACAGGGTCTTGTTCTGTCACCCAGGCTGGAGTGCACTGGTGTGATCATACCCCACTGCAACCTCAATCTCCTGGGCTCAAGCGATCCTCCCCACTTTAGTCTCCTGAGTAGCTGGGACTACAGGCATGTGCACCCATGCCCAACTAATTTTTGTATCATCATTTTCAGTAGAGACAGGGTCTTGCTATGTTGCCCAGGCTGGTCTTAAAATCCTGGGCTCAAGCCATCCTCCTGCCTTGGCTTCCCAAAGTGTTGGGATCACAGGTGTGAACCTTTTTCTCCTCTCATTTTTCGAGGGGAATTCATGTTTGTTCCAGTGACAGCACAGCTTACTAAGAGTGAGTAACTGAAGCAGGAGCCCATTCCAGGGTAGGTGGAAGGAGTAGTAGAGCCCAGAGGGGGCTGAGAGACTGGGGGGACAGGGAAGGTCAGGGTAGCAAGGGGACCGTAGTGATTGAGTAGGAAAGGCTGACGGACAGTCTGGGTCAGATAAGGCAATTCCAGGGATGGGGATTTCATGTGGAACTGGTTGGACATTTGCAGAACAGCCAACTAAATGCGTGGCCAAAGTCAGGTGGTCAGGGTGTGTTTAGAGCAGAAAAAGTCAGAAATCTTGAGGTTAGGATGCTGAATGAGCCCCCAGCTGATGCAAGTATCAAGAAAGAGGGACCCCTTGAGCCAGGTGTAAAGTCTAGATCTTAGGGAGTGAACAGGGCAGGGCTGAAGCCTTGAACAGTTCCTAGTTTATGACATAAAACCACCCAGTCTATCTGTGGACTGCATGTCTCCCTAGGAGAGTTCTGGGGGTATGCTTCATACAACACAAAGCATCTGATCCTTAAGAAACAAGTATAACTTTAAGAAACAAGGCCAGGGTCAAGCATGGGGTGGCTCATGCCTATAATCCCAGCACTTTGGGAGGCTCAGCCAGGAGGATTGCTTGAGGCCAGGAGTTTGAGACCAGCCTGGGCAATATAGGAAGACCCCATCTCCTCAAAGATTTTAAAAAGCTAGGTGTGGGTACATGCCTATAGTCCTAGCTACTCGGGAGGCTGAAGAGGAAAGATTGCTTGAGCCCAGGAAATTGAGGCTGCAGTAAGCTATGATCATAGCACTGTACTCCAAGTCCAGAGGGAGGGCCCAGAATAAATCGGTCTTCAACCCCATTGCCAATTGTGAGTTTTATCAGAAGACATGCCGGTAGTCCCTGATTTTTTTCAGGAAATTAAAAAGCCAGGCCTTAGAGCAAATAGGAACTCAGGGCTCTTGGCGAGGCAGTGTGATGTCTTAGTATACAGGCAGCATATCTGTTTTCTTGCTGATTTTGCAAGTGCTCCAGAAATCTCGACTGGTTTTTTCTTTCTTTTTTTTAGTATTTCATATCCTGATTTTTAAATGTTGGGCCAGAAAAATGACACATCTGGCTGGGCATGGTGGCTCATGCCTGTAATCCCAGAACTTTGGGAAGCCAAGGCAGGTGGATCACTTGAGGTCAGGAGTTCAAGACCAGCTTGGCCAACATGGTGAAACCTCATCTCTACTAAAAATACAAAAATTAGCTTGGCGTGGCAGTGCACGCCTGTAATTCCAGCTACCCAGGAGGCTGAGGCAGGAGGATCACTTGAACCCTGAAGGCAGAAGTTGCACTGAGCTGAGATTGTGCCACTGCACTCCAGCCTGGGCAGCAGAGCAAGACTCTGCCTCAAACAAACAAACAAAAAACAGTGACACATTTGTGAGGAGGATTCATAATTTAGGCCACTGGATCACTCAGGGGTACAAGTAGATGACTATTCCTCAGGGCTGGATGTGGGACGCAGCCTTGGGCATGAGAGAATGACACAACTACTAGGTGTGGGTATCCAAGGAAAACGATGTCTTCAAGGAATTCTCAGTTTCTGTTAAAGCAGAATGGGCCCCTCAGGAGGCTCATCCCCACCTAACCCTTGTCATCCTGTCATCAGCTGCATTCATCCGGGTTGTGGGCTCAGAGTTTGTACAGAAGTACCTGGGTGAGGGCCCCCGCATGGTCCGGGATGTGTTCCGCCTGGCCAAGGAGAATGCACCTGCCATCATCTTCATAGATGAGATTGATGCCATCGCCACCAAGAGATTCGATGCTCAGACAGGGGGTAAGTGATGCTGAAGCAAGGCCCGGGGTCTTGGACAGGCTTGTCGCATGGGATGCCTGGGATTGACCATGCTGTGCACTCTCAGCCGACAGGGAGGTTCAGAGGATCCTGCTGGAGCTGCTGAATCAGATGGATGGATTTGATCAGAATGTCAATGTCAAGGTTTGGGGTTCGGGATGGACAAGGGGAGGTGTGGTATAGGAACTGGGGAGAGGTGGGGGCTGGCACCTGAGGGGCGGTTATCATGACAGGAAGGAGGTAGGAGTGCAGAGATCTGAGCTGACCTGCCCCCCGATGTCAGGTGATCATGGCCACAAACAGAGCAGACACCCTGGATCCGGCCCTGCTACGGCCAGGACGGCTGGACCGTAAAATTGAATTTCCACTTCCTGACCGCCGCCAGAAGAGATTAATTTTCTCCACTATCACCAGCAAGATGAACCTCTCTGAGGAGGTTGACTTGGAAGATTGTATCCTGCTGCAGAAGTGAGGGAGGGGCCCTAGTTGGGAACGGGGATTAGATCTTCAGCCCCACTTCTGCCATCACCACAGCCCAGACTGTGCAGGTGGGACCAAGGTCCAGGGAGGAGGGGAGGTGACAGAGATGGCCAAAGATGACTTCCAGCCCCAGGCATTCACCGCATCACACAGGGAATAGTTTCCTTAACTTGCTGCAGATGTGGCCCGGCCAGATAAGATTTCAGGAGCTGATATCAACTCCATCTGTCAGGAGGTAAGTGGTGGTTTCTCTCTGGATACAGGCAGCGGGTGTGTGAGGACCCTTCTTCTCTGAACCACTCTGCTGTAGTCCTTCTGTCCCCTCATGGCTGCCCTGGGTCGTGGACACCATCTCTCTCTTCCTCTACCATCACTAGGGGTGGATAGTATAGGGGTAGTGTTTTGTTTTTTGTGTTTTGCTTTGAGACGGGGACTCTCTCTATCACCCAGGCTGGAGTGCAGTGGCGCAGTCATGACTCACTGCAGTGATCCTCCCACCTCAGCCTCCTGAGTAGCTGGGATTATAGGCGTCCACCACCACATCTGGCTAATATTTGTATATTTTGTAGAGAAGGGGTTTCACCATGTTGCCCAGGCTGGTCTCGAACTCCTGGGCTCAAGTGATCCGTCTACCTCAGCCTCCCAGTGTCAGGATTACAAGCATGAGCCACCGCGCCCTGCCACAGGAAGTAGATTTTAACTCTCATCCTTCAACAGAGTGGAATGTTGGCTGTCCGTGAAAACCGCTACATTGTCCTGGCCAAGGACTTCGAGAAAGCATACAAGACTGTCATCAAGAAGGACGAGCAGGAGCATGAGTTTTACAAGTGACCCCTCCCTTCCCTCCACCACACCACTCAGGGGCTGGGGCTTCTGTCGCCCCCCCAGCACCTCTGTCCCAAAACCTCATTCCCTTTTTTCTTTACCCAGGATTGGTTTCTTCAATAAATAGATAAGATCGAATCCATTTAATTTCTTCTTAGAAGTTTAACTCCTTTGGAGAATGTGGGCCTTGAATAGGATCCTCTGGGTCCCTCTTAATCTGACAGATGAGCAGACGAGCTGCATGGCCTGTGTTGCAGCTTGAGAGAACCAAAGAATTCAAACCAGATGACTTCCGAAATGTGGGGAAAGGGATGGAAAATGAACCTGAGATGGCAGTCCTTAATCACGGAATAAAGCCCTGTGCATCTCCCTCATTTCCTACAGTAAAAGTAAAGCAATTCAGGTCACAGGCCTTAGGAGTTCATAGGAAGGAGATGTCCAGTGCTGTCCAATAGAACTTTCCACAATGATGGATATGTTCTATGTTCTCCAGTATGGTAGCTGCTTGCCACATGTGGCTAATAAGCACCTGAAATATGGCTGGCATGACTGAGAAACTGAACTTTTTTTTTTTATTTTTTATTTTTTTGAGATGGAGTCTTGCTGTGTCACCCAGGCTAGAGTGCAGTGGTGAGATCTCGGCTTACTGTTGCCTCTGCCTCCTGGGTTCAGGTGATCCTCCTGCCTCAGCTTCCCAAGTAGCTGGGACCACAGGCACCTGCCACCACACCCAGCTAAATTTTATATTTCTAGTAGAGAAAGGGTTTCACTATATTGGCTAGGCTGGTCTCGAACTCCTGACCTGAAATGATCTGCCTGCCTTGGCCTTCCTAATTCCTAAGTGTTGGGATTACAGGCGTGAGCCACCATGCCTGGTCAAGAAATGGAATTCTTACACACTGCTGGTGGGAATGTGAAATGGTAAGCCACTTTGGAAAACAGTTTGACAATTTCTTATGCTAAATACACGTCTATCAGATGATTTAGCCACTTCTAGGTATTTACTTAAGAAAAAATAATGCATATATCCATATGAAGACTTGAAAATAAATGTTCTCATCATTTTTATTTGAAATAGCTAACACTGGAAACAACCCAAATATCCATCAGCAAGTGAATGGATAAACAAATTGTAATATATGTATGCAATATAACACCACTCAGTAATATGAAAATGAACTACTGATGAATGCAAAAACATGAAATTCAAAATAATTATGCTGAGTGACAGAATCCAGACAACAAATAATACATTTGTTGTATTTTTCTATTTACATAAAGTTTTAGAAAATCCAAACTAATCTAAGTGACAAAGCACACCAATGGTTATCTGGGGTTTGGGGTGGGTGGAACGGATTATAGAGAAAAAAGTAGGAGGTGATAGACGTGTTTAGTTTTTTTGCTTGTTTGTTTGTTTTTACTGTGGTGATGGTTTTTCACGTGTATATGTCAAAACTTATCAAATTGTACCTAATTTATTGTAGTTTTATTGATACCTCAATAAAACTAATAGTTACACACATAAATGTACTTGAAGTTCTACCTAACACAATAAGGTAAGACAAAAAGTTAAGGCGTGGGACTGGAAAAGAAATTAAACTCTTCATTATTCACAAACTTCATGATTGCATATATGAAAAATCTAAGTCTACACAAAACCTATTAAAATTAAATAGTGAATTTAGCATTATGGCTAAACATAGGTCAATATAAAATGTCAAATATAAGCCAGGCATTGTGACATGCATCCACAGTCCCAGCTACTCAGGAGGCTGAGGCAGGAGAATTGCTTGAGCTCAGGAGTTCAAGTCCAGCCTGGGCAATGCAGCAAGACCCACTGTCTCTGAAAAAAAACCAAATACATATATCAGCCATAAATAAATAGGAAATTAAATTTTAAATTATAACATTTATCAAATAAATTCTTAAGTGCCAAGAATAAATTTAAAATATATGTGAGATATAAATAATTAAAATTACAAAATATTGACAGAAATCAAAGAATACAAATAAATGTTGGGATACAACATGTTAATGTATTGGAAGATTACAAATAAAAATATTAATTCTCCATAAACTGATCTATACACAACACAATGCCAATCAGAATCCCAGCAGTTTTGTCCTGCTGGAAATTGGCAAACTGATTCTGAAATATATAAGTAAATGAAAGGCTCAGAAATAGCCAAGAGAATATTTGAAGAAAAAAGCAAAGCTGGAAGACTTACAATACCAAATATCCAGACTGATGGTAAAGCTATTGTAACTAATATAGTGTGGTATTGCCTTACCAATGGACAAATCAGTGGAACAAAATACAGAGTCCAAAAAGAAAATCATACTCATATACTCACTTGATTTCTGACAAAGTTAATCCTGTGGTGCACTGGAGTATGAGTGATCTTCTATTAAATGTTGCCTTGTCAACTCCATGTGGATAAAATAAATCTGTGTTACCAGATGAAGAGTTTTTAATTGGGTTGTTCAGGTTATTGGCATGTTGAACAAAGAATTGAACAAAATGCACAGACAAAGAAAAAGCAACAAAATCAGAGATTTATTGAAGTGAAGGTACACTCCACAGAGTTGGAGATGGCTCAAACAAGTGGCTCAAGAGTCCAGATTGTCATGTTTCTTGGGTATTTTATTAAACTAAAAGAGCATAGTAACACCCCTAAATATCCTTTAGAAGCCTCTGATAGGTCACACCCTATAGGAATGAAGAATTCTGCCCAGGACCAATCAGAGGCACCCTGCAAATGAAGGATTCAGAATGAACCAATCACAGACATTCCCATTTGTGACATAGGGGAGGGGAAGTTCAGAGAAGGAGGGCCTTTAGCCTCATGTTGTTTGGTCATGGAGAGGTGGGATTTTCCTCTTAGTCCAATTCCAAGAAGTCAGCAGGGGTTGGCCTTAGGTTCCCTGTCTCCAGACCCTATTCTCCTGCCTCATTTGGACCCCTATAATCTAACTGTAAATGTAAAAGGTAAAAAAGTTTTAAACAATTACATAGAAGAATAGCTTCATGACCTTTGGTTTGGCAATATTAGTCATTTTAAAAAATAGTTGTTTTGTTTGTTTGTTTTTGAAACAGAGTCTCACTCTGTCGCCCAGGCTGGAGTGCAGTGGCACAGCCTCGGCTCACTGCAACCTCCGCCTCCTGGGCTCAAGCAGTTCTCCTGTCTCAGCCTCCTAAGTAGCTGGGATTACAGGCATGTGCCACCACACACAGCTAATTTTTGTATTTTTAGTAGAGAGGGAGTTTCACCATGTTGGCCAGGCTGGTCTTGAACTCCTGACCTTGTGATCTGACTGCCTTGGCCTCCCAAAGTGCTGGGATTACAGGTGTGAGCCACTGCACTCGGACGGTGGCACAGTTTTTTTTTTTTTTTTTTTTTTTTTTTTGAGACGGAGTCTCGCTCTGTTGCCCAGGCTGGAGTGCAGTGGCCGGATCTCAGCTCACTGCAAGCTCCGCCTCCCGGGTTTACGCCATTCTCCTGCCTCAGCCTCCCGAGTAGTTGGGACTACAGGCGCCCGCCACCTCGCCCGGCTAGTTTTTTGTATTTTTTAGTAGTGACGGGGTTTCACCGTGTTAGCCAGGATGGTCTCGATCTCCTGACCTCGTGATCCGCCCATCTCGGCCTCCCGAAGTGCTGGGATTACAGGCTTGAGCCACCGTGCCCGGCCTTTTTTTTTTTTTTTTTTTAAAGATGGAGTTTCACTCTTGTTGCCCAGGTTGGAGTGCAATGGCACAATCTCAGCTCACCACAACCTCCGTCTCCCAGATTCAAGTGATTCTCCTGCTGCAACCTCCTGAGTAGCTGGGATTACAGGCAGGTGCCACCATGACCCACTAATTTTATATTTTTAGTAGAGAAAGGGTTTCTCCATGTTGGTCAGGCCTGTCTCCAACTCCCGACCTCAGGTGATCCACCCGCCTCAGCCTCCCAAAGTGCTGGGATTACGGGCATGAGCCGCCGCTCCCGGCCACACAGTCTTATACAAACAGTTTTAACTTGGTTGTAAATAGCTCCACTCAAAGGACCTGGCTCATGCAGAAACACAAGACTTGTCTCAATACAAATCGTAAGATAGGTGGTGTTTTGTACAGTCTAGAAAACCAGGCCAAGTTGCTGCAGACTCTTAGGTTTTAATGTTAATAAAGTCCTCTTGGACTTCATGGGCCCAAAAGTTCCAGTATTGTATTGCTTTTGTAAGAAAATTTCAAAATCGTAAAAAAGGCAACTGGGTAGTTCTTGGAACACCAAATAAGTAGTGGTCAAACTGGAGGTATTGGTGCATAGCTAAGGCACTAAATTTGTTACAGGTCACAATCAACTCCCTAAAGTTTGATGCTCATAGCCATGAAATAAGGTGGTAGAGCAATGCAGGTTCCCTGATCAAACAGCCTTTCAAAAGGAGTCTTGATCTTATTCAAAGATCGTGTCATTTAATTTGCCCTATGACCTTTGCCACACACAAATTATGCAGTAATTCCAGTATTCCACTAAAAATCCATGACCTGACTCTCATCATGGGAATATATGAAACTTGGACAAAATTGAGAGATATTTTATAAAGTAACAACTTTTTTCTTCAAAAATGTTGTCATAAGAAACAAAGAAAGGGTAATGATGTCACAAGATATCAGAGTAGGGGATTCTTGCTCCCTTCCTCCCACAAAAATGGACAATTAGCTATCCATGAATAAAAATAGTTCCAGGAGAGCTCTGGAATCCAGTTAAGAAGCTGCAGCAACACAGTGGAGCAAAACACCTAGAATAACCAACATAAGGGGTAGGAAGAACAGTTTTATTTTTAAAAACTGAAATCATATCAAGTATCTTATGAGATCACAATGGAAAAAAACCCTAAAAATCAGTAAGAAGCAGAACTTTGGAAACTGTATAAATACATGAAAATTAAGCTCCTCAATGACCACTGGGTCAAGAAAGAAATAAAAGAGGAAATAAAAAATTTCTTGAAACAAATCAAAATAGAAACACAACATACCAAAATGTGTGGGATACCAGAAAAGTAGTGCTAAGAAGAAAGTTTATAGCAATAAATGTCTACATCAAAAAAGTAGAAAATTTTAAACTATCGAATCATGCACCTCAAGGAACTACAAAGCAAGAACAAACCACACCCAAATTAGTACAAAGAAAGACATAATAAAGATCAGAGAATTACTAAACAAAATACAGACTCAAAAAAATACAAAGGAGGGCCGGGCGCGGTGGCTCAAGCCTGTAATCCCAGCCCTTTGGGAGGCCAAGACAGGCGGATCACGAGGTCAGGAGATCGAGACCATCCTGGCTGACATGGTGAAACCCCGTCTCTACTAAAAAATACAAAAAAACTAGCCGGGCAAGGTGGCGGGCGCCTGTAGTCCCAGCTACTCGGGAGGCTGAGGCAGGAGAATGGCGTGAACCTGGGAGGCGGAACTTGCAGTGAGCCGAGATCGCACCACTGCACTCCAGCCTGGGCGACAGAGCGAGACTCCGTCTCAAAAAAAAAAAAAAAATACAAAGGATTAACAAAATGAAAAGCTGGTTCTTGGAAAAGATAAATAGAATTGATAAACCACTAGATAGATTAACCAAGAAAAAAAGAAAAGAACCAAAAAAAAAAAACAACCAGAAGTGTATTACAACTGATACCACAGAAATACCAAAGATCATCAGAGACTAACAAACAAACTGGAAAACCTAGAGGAAATGGATAAATTCCTGGATACATATAATTTACCCAGATTAAATCAGGGAGAAATACAAAACCTGAACAGACCAATAATGAGTAAAGACAAATAATGATTCAAATGTACTGAATAAGTAATTAAAAGTCTCCCAACAAAGAAAACTCCAGGACTTGGTGCTTCACTGCAAATTCTACCAAACTTTTGAAGAACTAACACCAATTCTCAAACTATTCCAAAAAACTGAAGAGAAGGGATTCTCCCTAGCTCATTCTAAGAGGCCAGCATTACCTTGAGACCAAAAACCAGACAAGGATGCAACAACAACAAAAAACTAGAAGCCAATATCCCTGATGAATATAGATGCAAAAATTCTCAACAAAATACAACCCAAATCCAACAGCACATCAGAAAAATAATACACCATGACCAAATGGGATTTATCCCAGGAATGCAAGGATAGTTCAACATATTCAAATCAATAAATGTGATACATCACATAACAGAATGAAGGAAAAAAGCCATATGATCAATAGATGCATTAAAGCACTTGATGAAAATAAACATCCTTGAAGATAAAAAAATTATCATCAAACTAGGCATAGAAGGAACAAACGTCAACAAAGTAAGGGCCATATATGACAAACCCACAGCTAATACACTGAATGAGGAAAAGCTAAAAGGCTTTCCTCTAAAAATTGGAACAAGACAAGGATGCCCACGTTCACCACTCCTATTCAGCACAGTACTGGAAGTCCTAGCCAGATTAATCAGGCAAGAGAAATAAATAAAAGACATCCAAATTGGAAAAGAGGAAGTCAAACTGTCCCTCTTTACCAATGATATGCTCTTATTTCTAGGAAAAACTAAAGACTCCACAAAAAACTCTTAGATCTGATATAGCCAAAAACCAACAGAAAAGCAATCCTGAACAAAAACAACAAAGCTGAAGGCATCACACTACCTGACTTCAAAATATATTACAAGGCTATGATAACCAAAACAGTATGGTGTTGGTATAAAACCAGACACATAGACCAGTGGAACAGAATAGAGAACCCAAAAATAAATCTGTGCATTTACAGCCAACTGATTTTCAAAAAAGGCACCAAGAACATGTAGAGGGGAAAGGATACCCTCCTCAATAAATGGTGCTAGGAATATTGGATATACATATGCAGAAGAATGAAATTGGACTCCTATCTCCTACCGTATACAAAAATCAACTGAAAATGAATTAAATGGATTAAAAACTTAAATGGCAGACCCAAACTATAAAACTATGAAAAGAAAACAGGGGAAATACTTCAGGACATTGGTCTAGGCAAAGATTTTATGGCTTAGACTTCAAAAGCATAGGCAACAAAAACAAAAATAGACAAATGGGACTATATTATGGTAAAAAGCTTGTGCATCACAAAGGAAACAACAGAGTAAAGGGATAACCTGTTGAATGGGAGAAAATATTTGCAAACTATTAATCTGACAAGGGATTGATATCCAGAATATACAAGGAATTCACAAAACAGTAAAACAAAACAAAACAACCCAACCAAAAAAAAAATTCTATTAAAAAGCAGGAAAAATACATGGATAGACATTTCTCAAAAGAAAACATAAAAATGGCCAACAGGAATAGAAAAAAAGATGCTCAACATTACCAATCATCAGGAAAATGCAAATCAAAACCAGAATGAGATATCATCTTAGCCCAGTTAGAATGACCATTACTAAAAAGATAAATAACAATACATGCTGGTGAGGAAGCAGAGAAGAGAATTCTTTTTTTTTTTTGAGATGGAGTCTCGCTGTGTGGTCCAGGCTGGAGTGCAGTGGCACGATCTCAGCTCACTGCAATGTCTGTCTCCTAGTTCAAGCAATTCTCCTGTATCAGCCTCTCCAGTAGCTGGGACTACAGGCACATACCACCATGCCTGGCTAATTTTTGTATTTTCAGTAAAGACAGGGTTTCACCACTCTTACACACTCTTGGTAGAGATTTAAATTAGTACAGCTACTGTGGAAAAGAATGTGGAAATTTTTCAAAAAACTAAAAACTACCATATGATCCAGCAATACCACTACTGGGTATCTACTCAAAGGAAAACAAATCAGTATATTAAAGGGATACCTTAAATCCCACGTTTATTGCAGCCCTATTCACAATAGCAAAATATGGAATCACCCTGTGTCCATCAATAGATGAATGGACAAATACAATGTGACAGCCAGGCATGGTGGCTCATGCCTGTAATCCCAGCACTTTGGGAGGCCAAGGTGGGTGGATCACGAGGTTGGGAGTTCAAGACCAGCTTGACCAATATGGTGAAACCCTATCTCTACTAAAAATACAAAAATTAGCTGGGCACAGTGGCAGGTGCCTGTAATCCCAGCTACTCAGGAGGCTGAGGCAGGAGAATCACTTGAACCTGGGCAGCAGAAGTTGCAGTAAGCTGTCACTGCACTCCAGCTTGGGTGACAGAGTGAGATTCTGTCAAATAAATAAATAAATAAATAAATAAAATAAATGTGATATATATACACAATGGAATACTATTTGACCATAAAAAAAGTGAAATAATGTTATTTGCAGCAACATGGAGGGAACTGGAGGTCATTAAGTGAAATAAACCAGCACAGAAAGACAAATATCACATATTCTCACTCACATTTGGGAGATATAAAAAAAAAAAGTCACTCATGGAGGTATATACAGTAGAACAATAATACTTAGATGCTAGGAAGGGTGTTTGTGAGGGGATGAAGAAAGGCTGGGTACACAACACATAGTTAGAAGGAATAAGCTCTAATGTTCAATAGCAGAGTAGAGAGATCACAGTTAACAATGTATATTTCAAAATAGCTAGAAGAGAGAACTTGAAATGTTCCCAACACATAGAAATGATAAATACTCGATGTGATGGATACCCCAAATACCCTGACTTGATCATCCCACACTCTATGAATGTGAGAAAATATCACATCTGGCTGGATGCAGTGGCTCATGCCTGTAATCCAAACACTTTGGGAGGCTGAGTAGGAAGGATCACTTGAGCCCAGGAGTTTGAGACCAGCCTGGGCAACAAAATGAGACCCCCGTCTCTATTTAAATTTTTTAAAAAAGAAAGTATCACATGTTCCCCATGAATATGTATAAACATTATGTATCCATATAAAAATATTTTAAAAATTTTTAAAGACACATAGGCTAAAAGTGAAGGGATGGAAGAAATTTTTCCATGCAATTGGTAACCAAAGAGAGCAGGGTGGCTATCAGACAAAATAGACTTTATATTGAAATTGTTATTAGAGACAGAAAAGGTCATTATATAATAATAAAAGGGTCTATTCAACAGGAAGATATAAAGATTGTAAATATATATGCACCAACATCAGAGCACTGAAATATATAAAACAAATATTGACAGAGCTAAAGGGAGAAATTGACAGCAATGCTATCATAGGAGAAAACTTTAACAACCCAATTTCAATAATGAATAGAGCACTCAAGCAGAAAATCAATTTTTAAAAAGTCCGACTTGTGCATTCTAGCCTAATGGACCCCACAAACATATCTATAACTTTCCACCCAGCAGAATTAGCCCATGCAACAAATTCTTTTCAAACACACTTGGAATATCCTCCAGGACAGATCATATGTTGGGTCACAAAACAAGTCTTAAGAATTTAAGAAGATTGAAATCATAACAATTATCTCCTCAGACCATATGGAATCAAACTAGAAATAATAACAGCAATAAGTAAGGAAAATCCACACATAGTAACTAAACAACACACTCTTGAACACCAGTTGGGTGAAAGAGGAAATCAAAAAGGAATTTTAAAAATACCTTGAGACAAATGAAAACAAAAATACAACATACTAAAATTTATGGGATGCAGCAAAAGCAGTCCTAAGAGAAAAGTTTATAAGGATAAATGTCTACATTTAAAAAGAAGAAATATCTCAAACAAACTAAGTTTACAACTCAAGGAAGTAGAAAAAAAAAAAGTAAAAGCAAAGCTAACAGAATGAAAAAAAATAATAAAGATTAGAATGGAAATAAATGGAATAGGCTGGGCACAGTGGCTAACTCCTGTAATCCCAGCACTTTGGGAGGCCGAAGTGGGCAGATCACTTGAGGTCAGGAGTTCAAGACCAGCCTGGCCAACATGGTGAAACCCTGTCTTTAGTAAAAATACAAAAATTAGCTGGGTATGCTGGTGGGCGCCTGTAATCCTAGCTACTTAGGAGGCTGAGGCAGAATCGCTTGAACCCAGGAGGCGGAGGTTGCAGTGAGCCAATCTTGCCACTGCACTCCAGCCTGAGCGACACAGCAAAACCCCATCTCCAAAAAAGAAAAAGAAATCGAATAGAGAACAGAAAAACAGTAGAGAAAAATCAACAAAACTAACAGTTGTGTTTTTGTTAAAGATAAGCAAAATCAACAATCCCTTATGTAGACTAAGAAAAAAACAGAGAAGACTCAAAGAAAATCGGATATTAAATAGAGGACATTACCTTGAATGACAAAGAAATAGAAATGATCATAAGTGACTATTGCAAACAAGTATACGTCAACAAATTAGATAATATAGTACAGTGGTCCCCAACCTTTTTGGCACCGGGGACTGGTTTCATGGAAGACAATTTTTCCACAGACCAGGGTGATGAGGGGACAGGGGAGGATGGTTTCAGGATGAAACTGTTCCACCTCAGATCATCAGACTCTCATAAGGAGCGGGCAACCTAGATCCCTTGCATGCAGAGTTCACAATAGGGTTCATGCTCCTGAGAATCTAATGCTGCCACTGATCTGACAGGAAGTGGCGCTCAGGCAGTAATGTTTGCTCTCCTCCTGCTGTGCAGCCCAGTTCCTAACAGGCCACGGACTGGTACTGGTCCATGCCTGGGGGTTGTGGACCCAGATATAGAAATGAATAAATTCCTAGAAACATACAACTTACCAAGATGGAATCAGGAAGAAATAAAAAGTCTTACTCCTCCTGGGACCCCTGGAATCATGGCATATTCTGAACAAGGGAAGAAACATATTGAGCAGAGGCTCTTAGAGGAGAAACCACCTGGTTTCTCCTCATGAGAAGATGGCATCTGGAGTAGAGGCTATTACTGGCCCAATGCAGAACACTGTTCACTAGGACTTCCCTTACACCAGCATCCAGTATGCTCCCACCCCCATGCACTCTTTAGAGGTGCATGCTCAGCAAGGGTATAAGAGTACCACTGGCAATACAATGCTTAATCCATCTGGCAGTCATCCTGGCCCTGTGTTTTCCTACATCAGGGCTAAAGGAGGCCAAGGGGTGGCAGAGTGTCAGAACTGACTGATTATTCCAGAATGCACTTTTGCCTCACCTTCGAGGCATTGAGATTTTGCTGTGTACAGTCTTATACTGTCTCCTCGCAGGGCATGGCCTTCTCTGTGCCTTGTCCTTGTTATGCATCCTCCTGTATCCCTCACAAAGGAGGAGAAGATGGAGCTCTTTGCTAATCCACTTTCTTCTTGAGCAGTTCATGTTGTCTGAATAATAGCAAAACCTCTAGGTCACATGTGACTTGTTTAAATACTGTACATACATACCTTGGTGTGTGTATACACAAACACGTATATATATAAAATACACACTTGTACATGAAACTCACAGAACTCTAACCACATCCCATATGGGCTCTGAATATCCTAGGTAGTGCTTGGTGCAAGAAAGAAGTTTGTTGGCATATAATTCACCTTATCACCCTGTCTCTTTGTCATAATTCTGCTAAATTATTGAGCCTCCGTCACATCCAGTTTCTTATGGACATTCTAGTCTCACTCAGAACTGACTCAAATTTCGACACACACTTTTAAAAAATTCCTCCTAATTGAAACTGTATATCCTTTGACCAACATCTCTCCAACCACCACCACCCCTGCCAGGCCCTGGTAACCACAATTCTATGCTCTGCTTCTATGAGTTCAACTTTTTTAGATTCCACATATAAGTAAGATTACACAGTATTTGTCTTTCTATGCCTGGCTTACTTCACTTAACATAATGTCCTCCAGGTTCATCCTTGTTGCAAACAACATGATTTCCTCCTTTTTAAAGTCTGAATACTATTCCATTATGTATATCCCATTTCCTTTATCTGTTCATCCTTTGATAAACACTTAGGTTGCTTCCACATCTTGGCTATTGTGAATAGCGCTGCATTAAACATGGGAGCATAGATATCTCTTAAACATACTGATTTTATTTCCTTTGGATATTGATATAGTTCAAATGTGTGTCCCTGCCCAAATCTCATATTGAAATGTAATCCCCAATGTTGGAGGTGGGGCCTGGTAGGAGGTGACTGGATCATGAGGGTGGAGTTCTCATGAATGATTTAGCACCATCCCTCTTAGTACCATCCTCACAATAGTGAGTTCTTATGAGATCTGGTTGTTTAAAAGTGTATAGCACCTCCCCCTCACGCTCTTGCTCCTTCTTTCGACATATGACACGCCTACGCCCCCTCAGCCTTCCACTATGACTGGAAACTTCCTGAGGCCTCCCCAGAAGCAGGTGCCATTATACTTCCTGTACAGCCTGCAGAACTGTGAGCCAATTAAACCTCTTTACTTAGAAATTGCCTAGTCTCAGGTATTTCTTTATAGCAATTCGAAAATGGACTAACAGAAAATTGGTACTGAGAAGTTGGGCACTGCTATAAAGATGCCTGAAAATGTGGAAGCAGCTTTGGAATTGGGTAACAGGCAGAGGTTGGAAGAGAGTTGAGTGCTCAGAAGATAGGAAAATGAAGGAAAGTTTGGAGCTTCTTAGAGACTGGTTAAATGGTTGTGACTAAAATGCTGATAGTGATACAGACAATGAAGTCCAGGCTGCCAAGGTCTCAGATGGAAATTAGGAACTTATTGGGAACTGGAGCAAAGGTCCCTTTTGTTATGCCTTAGCGAAGAGCTTTGTGTCCATGCCCTAGAGATCTATGGAATTTTGAACTTGAGAGTGATGACCTAGGGTGTCTGGCAGAAGAAATGCCTAATTAACAAAGCATTCAAGATATGGCCTGGCCGCTTGTAACTGCCTATGCTAAGATGTGGGAGCAAAGAAATGACTTAAGGCTGGAACTTATATATAAAAGGTAAGCAGAGTGTAAAAGTTTGGAAACTGCACTGGCCATGTGGTAGAAAAGAAAAGCTCATTTTCAGAAGAATTCAAGAAGGTTTCTGAGCAACCATTTGCTAGAGAAATTTGCCTAACTAAAAATGAGGCAAGTGCAGATAGCCAAGAAATGGTAAACAGGCCTCTAAGGCATTTCAGAGATCTAAGAGGCAGCCCGTCCCATCACAAGCCCCAAGGCCTAGGAGGACAGAATGGTTACATAGGCCAGGAGTGACCTGTGCAGCCTCAGGACATGTCTCCCTGCATCCTGGCTTCTCCAACTCCAGCTGTGATTTAAAAGGGCCCAGGTACAGCTCAGACTGCAGCTCCAAAGGTTGCAAGCCATAAGTCTTTGTGGCTTCCACATGGTCTTAGGCCTGCAGGTGCACAGAGTGTGACTAAGGCTTGGAAGCCTCCATCCAGGATTTCAGAGGATATATGGAAAAGCCAAGGTATCCAGGCAGAAGCCTGATGCAGGGGCTAAGCCTTGACAGAGAACCTCTACTAGAGCAGTGCAAAAAGGAAATGTGGGGTTGGAACCCTCACATAGAGTACATACTGGGGCACTGACTAGTGCAGCTATGAGAAGAGGGCCATGATCTTCCAGATCCCAGAATGGTAGATCCACTGGCAGTTTACACTATCAGTGTGGAAAAGCCACAGGCACTCAACAGCCTATGAGAGCAACCTCTGAGCCTGAACCCTGCAAAGCTACAGGAGAACTACCCAAGGCCTTGGGAGTCCATCGCTTAAACTGGTGTGCCCTGGACATGGGACATGGAGTCAAAGATTATTCCATTGGGAGGCCGAGGCGGGCGGATCACGAGGTCAGGAGATCGAGACCATCCTGGCTAACACGGTGAAACCCCGTCTCTACTAAAAAAAATACAAAAAATTAGCCAGGCGAGGTGGTGGGCGCCTGTAGTCCCAGCTACTCGGGAGGCTGAGGCAGGAGAATGGCGTAAACCCGGGAGGCGGAGCTTGCAGTGAGCAGAGATCTGGCCACTGCACTCCAGCCCAGGCGACAGAGTGAGACTCCGTCTCAAAAAAAAAAAAAAAAAAAGATTATTCCAGAGCTTTAAGATGTAATGACTGCCCTACTGGGTTTTGATCTTGCATAGGTCCTGTAGCCTCTTTCGTTTAGCCAATTTCTCCCTTTTGGAACAGGAATGTCTACCTAATGCTTGTACCCCCATTGTATCTTGGAAGTAACTAACTTGTTTTGTATTTTACAGGCTCATAGGTGGGAAGAACTTGCCTTGTCTCAGATGAGACTTCAGACTGCAGACTTTTCAGTTAACACTGGAATTAGTTAAGACTCTGGGGGACTGTTGGGAAGGCAAGGTTGTATTCTGAAATGTGAGAAGTCCATGAGATTTGAGGGGCCAGGCGTAGAATGATATTGTTTAGATGTGTGTCCCAACCCAAATCTCATACTGAAATGTAATCCCCCATATTGGAAGTAGGGACTGGTGGGAGGTGATTGGATCATGGGAGCAGATTTCTCATAAATGGCTTAGCACCCCTTTGTTTCCATCCTCATGATAGTGAGTTCTCATGAGATCTGGACATTTAAACCTGTGCAGCATCTCCCTCCTCACTGTCTTGCTCCTGCTTTCACCATGTGATGTGTCTGCTCCCATTTTGCCTTCCACCATGATTGGAAACCTCCTGAGGCCTGCTCAAAAGCAGATGCCACTATGTTTCCTGTACAGCCTGCAGAACTATGAGCCAGTTCAACATCTTTTCTTACTAACTTGCTCAGTCTCGGGTTTTCTTTATAGCAATGCAAGAATGGACTAATACAGATATATACCCAGTAGTGGGATGGCTGGGTCATATAGTGGTTATATTTTTAATTTGAGAAACCTCCGGATATTTTCTATAATATCTGTACTAATTTACATTCCTACCAATAGAGTATAAGGGTTCCCTTATATCCATATCTGCAGGGGCCATTGAAAATAATATGCTAAGAATAAATAAGGCTCAAGGACAGTATCTCTAGCTAGTTGCACTTTTAATGAACTCCAGTAGTCA
>NW_012116710.1:6983697-6986924 GCF_000951035.1 Colobus angolensis palliatus
GCCTGGCTAATTTTTGTATTTTTTTAGTAGAGACAGGGTTTCGCCATATTGGTCAGGCTAGTCTCAAACTCCTGACCTCGTGATCTGCCGGCCTTGGCCTCCCAAAGTGCTGGGATTGTAGGCATGAGCCACTGCGCCCGGCCTTATATGGACACATTTTTAAGGGATTTGGTAGGGTGGGGGTTCTTTGCAACAATGTAAACATCCAGTCCCTCATCAAACTTTCTATTTTCTTCACTTACTAATTTATATCAGTTTGGAATTATGATTCCCTTTGTTATTTAATGGGTTTTAATCTATAACTAGCATTATTTATTTTGATGCTCAAACCATGTCAAGTGTGGTCAGTGGAAGTTCCTTCAATCTGGTTTCCATGTCCTTTGAACTCGTCCCCACCGTTCTTTGAGCACTTCCTTACTTTCTAGCACAAGATGTTCCAAGTTCATTCTGAACTTTCCCTTTCCCAGCTCTGGAATCCGCCATTTCTCCATGGAGCCTTGCTCCTTTCAGTGGAGCATGGTGTATTTAGGAACCAAGGGCTGACTGCCTAATGTGCTTTCCAAGCATAATTTCCTCAGTCCAAGGTTTTCAAATCAATCTGCCAAAGACCCACTCCCAGAATAGAAAAGTGGAAGGAAATTCTTAATATTTTTTAAAAGTTACTATTATTTTCATTTTTCTCTTTGTAAAAAATTCATTTGATTCAATATAAAAAGACAAATTTCTTTGGCATATAAATTGCAACTTTCTGATCCAAATCTTTAAATAAAGCTGATACTCCAAGATGCAACATATTATCTTTATTCCACAGACATATAGGCCTATGGTTGCAAACTTTTATACACACACAGTCACAATTCCACTGGCACCCGTGACGTTCCACACCCAGATTTTCCAAATCACACATTCTCACCTTCACATAGCCTTGCCGGCAACCCAGTCAGTCACACGGCACAGTACATTGTTACGTCAAGCACGGCCACCATCTACCACAGAGCTGTCGTCCCATTGGCCAAAGTCACAAAAATCACAGCCCTGGGTATTTTTTGTGGTTTTCTCCAGTCAGATCCCTTCACTCACTACACACCGACTCACACTCAAATTACACACATGCGGAAACACAACCCGCCACAGCCAGAGAGGCTCCGTCGGTCCCGCCACAGCCAGAGAGGCTCCGTCGGTCCCGCAACCCTCACGGTGCCACACGCACGCGCTCACAAGGCAAATACAAATGGCCAGGCACCCATTCTTTACAATACACGTATTGAGCGCCTACTATGTACTAGACGCCGGGACTACCTCAAGGGGTGAAACAAACAAAACCTTGCCTGGCAGAGCTATCGCCCAGTTCGCACGCACTCGGCCTCAGGGTCGCACTCGGCGGTCCCACGCTCAAGTGGCCTGGCGAGGGGCCCAGAGGTGTCTACTCTGCTCCTCAGCTTCCTGCGTGGGTCCCCGGGACGTGGAGCGAAACCGCCGGATGCGCGTGCGCCTGCGCCTGCGCCTGCGCCTCCGCCCAAGAGACCCAGTTTCCGGCTGTGGACTACATTTCCCAGAAGCCGCTTGGGCAGTGTTGCCTGGACCCCGAGGGCCCTTTACATTGCGTTCTTAACGGTTCAGCCGCCTGGGTACTTCATTCACAGGCAGGCAAGAAGTTCGAGCTAGGTGAGGCGGAACGGGACTCTTACGAGTAGGACTGAGGTTGGAACTGCCGCCCAAAGTGAGGCACTCCAGGGCCAAGACTTGGCGTGTCATGCCCGGAGGGAGCCTCAGGCCTGTGCGTGCGTGGGGAGCGGAGAAGGGGGATTGTGTGACAAAATGTGGCAGACGGTGTATGTGTGCGTGTGCGCGCGACGGGGCACCCGTCAGGACCGGGTTGGGTGGGTGTGGGTGCGGGTGTGAGGTTGAGACAGGTGCCTGGCCCTCTGGTGTGTGTCACTGACCCTCTGCTCCCCTCACGGCCTCGGTGTCTGCTCAGAGCAGTGTCCCCAAGAGGGAAGTCAGATATTGAGCTCTGGGATGAAGGTTCCCAGCAAGAAGATACAGACCTGGGTTGGCGATTGGACTTTTGAATTAGAAGTGTCCCTAAAACAGACTCCTGGGACGACAGATTGGAAGAGTGCCCAGTTGGAGCCGCTGTGTGGGCAGCTGCATTTTTCAGAAGCACTACATTCCCATGCCTTTGATCTAGAAATCTGCTGTGAGTTCAGAGACAGATCCCAGCCTCACTCTCACGCAGCTGTTATGTGCGTGAGGTCAGCGCAGATATAGCGCTGGAGGGGATATTCTAGGTTGGTCTGTGCTCTAAGAAAGGCCTGCTGTCTCATGATTTTTTTTCTTCCCCCATCCTGCTATTCATCAAAACAAGGATCCTGGAAAGGAGGGAACAATTGTTGTAGCAGGTCTAAAAGTTCAGGTCCAGGTAAGTTTATATTTCCTTTTTGTTCATAAAATGGAAATCACACATTCTAATCTTCACACAGCCTTGCCTGCATCCGGTCATACGGTATGGTACCACACTGCTATGTCAAGCAAAGCCACAGTCTACCACAGAGCCTGTCACCTCATTGCTCACAGTCACAAAAATCACATCCCCAGGTACTTTCTGTGACTTTCATTTGCATTTTTCCTTTTGAAAAAGTTCATTTGATTCAATCTAAAAAGACAAAATTATTTGGCACATAAATTGCAACTCTCTGGTCCATATCTTTAAATAAATGCATAAAGTGTTTTTGTTTTGAGGAGATGGAAACATTGCTTTGCTTTTCCTGAGTTGTCCAGTGACCTATCCCAAGCCTTCCTTTCCAGTGAACAATGGACCACGCAGATGGACCCTCCTCTTCACGGGCCTCCAAATGACCTTCTCATTTTTCAAATCATTCCTCTGCACTCACTTTCTATAATGGTAGAGAAATGCATATCTTGGAGTCTAAAGTTAAAACTTTGTTTTATTGAGATTAATGTTTAGGTAGAATCACATCATCCATCTTCTCCAATCTTCTCCAAAGACCTCAGTTTTGAAGTATGACAGGATTAGAGATGACCTGACTGGTGTCAGCAAGCAGGTGATAATGGTTGCCTGTTTTCAAGGCTTTTAGAAGTGGGAATCTGATTGGAAGTCCAAGTATAGAAATCTGTGTGAACATGAGCAGGGATTTTTTTCCAAGGAATCCATGAGTTGAGATTTAATGTTCATACAGTGTTAGTCATAAGAATAAAAAGTACAT
>NW_012116710.1:6987684-6995753 GCF_000951035.1 Colobus angolensis palliatus
TTGCTTCTGATGTGTTAAAACATTTTACTTTATAATTGGATATAGATTTATTGTATACTTCTGGTTATAGAATTAATGTTCACCTTCTATAAATTATTCAGTTACTCAGTTATATTACAAAGGGACTTACAAAGAAGAAAGTTAAAATAGCCCCAGCCTCACTATTAATACTTTGGGGAGCTATATTTTAGCAAGATTTTTCAGCTCATTTGTGTGTGTGTGTGTGTGTGTGCACACATACCTGCACTTTTCTTCCTGCAGAATAGAAATTGCACTAACAAATTATTCAAAGGACACAAGACTTTCTAGCTCCTAGTTAGAAAAATTAATTCTCCCTAAACCAAAGCTTTCTTATATCTCTGTGCACAAAGGGAGAAGAGAAAGACGCCAATGAATCCTGCTAAGTTTGATTAACCTTTGAGAAATTTACACCTTTTAGGGTTATATAAACCAATTAAGGATAATTAATATGACACAATTTATCAAATAAGACAGTTCTTCAGGATTATACTGCTTTTTTTAGATTTTTAAGGTTGCTTTTACAGAACATAGCAATACTCTATCTTGGCTAGGTTTTTTTCAGGGTTCCATTATGCAGATAGCATTTTCTAAGACAGATTTATAACAGTAGAAAACAGAATAAGGCCGGGAGTGGTGTCTCATGCCTGTAATCCCAGCACTTTTGAAGGCCAAGGCAGGTGGATCACAAGGTCAGGAGTTCAAGACCAGCCTGGACAAGATGGTGGAACCCCCGTCTCTACTAAAAATACAAAAATTAGCCAAGTGTGGTGGCGGGCGCCTGTAATCCCAGCTGCTCGGGAGGCTGAGGCAGAGAATTGCTTGAACCCGGGATGTTGCAGTGAGCCGAGATAGCACCACTGCACTCCAGGCTGGGTGACCGAGTGAGACTCTGTCTCAAAAAAAAAAAAAAAAAAAAAAAAAAGCAGAGTAAGATGGTAACAGCTATAAATATTTATGTAAATCTTTACATATAGAACAGGAGAACAAGATTGAGCCTCATATTAAAGTTATCTATTGATATATCTATTGTAATAGCCTTATTACAGTAGCCCCCAATCTTTTTGGCACCAGGACTGGTTTCATGGAGGACAATTTTTTCACAGACAGGGAGAGGGAGATGGTTTCAGGATGATTCAAGCACGTTACATTTATTGTGCACATTATTCCCATTATTATTACGTTATAACATGTAATTAAATAATTATACAACTCACCATAATGTGGAATCAGTGGGAGCCCTGCGCTTGTTTTCCTGCAACTAGATGTTCTCATCTGGGAGTGATGGGAGACAATGACAGATCATCAGGCATTAGATTCTCATAAGGAGCATGCAACCTAGATCCCTCACATGGTCAGTTCATAATAGGGTTCGCACTCCTATGAAAATCTAATGCTGCAGCTGATCTGACAGGAGGCAGAGATCAAGCGGTTCATGCTAGCAATGGGGAGTAGCTGTAAATACAGATGAAGCTTCCCTTCCTGGCCTGCTACTCACCTTCTGCTGTGTGACCCAGTTCCTAACAGGCCATGGCCCAGTATCAGTCAGTGACCTGGGGGTTGGGGACCCCTGCCTTAATTAGATTATTTTAGCTAGTTTTATATTGAAGAATGATGTCTCCCCTTTGGTAGTTGCAAGAATAAAAGAGATTTTTTTTTCCCCCCAAAATGAAGTCTCACTCTGTCGCCCTGGCTGAAGTGCTGTAGCACAATCTCAGCTCACTACAACCTCCGCCTCCCAGGTTCAAGCAATTCTTCTGCCCCAGCCTCCAGAGTAGCTGGGATTACAGGCATGCACCACCACACTCGGCTAATTTTTGTATTTTTAGTACAGACGGGGGTTTCACCATGTTGGTCAGGCTGGTCTCGAACTCCTGACCTCAGGTGATCCACCAACCTTGGCCTCCCAAAGTGCTGGGATTACAAGTGTGAGTCGCTGCTCCTGACCAAGAAGAGATTTCTTGATTATCTTTCTGAGAGTCTGTTTTATGAATGTTGTTCATTAAAAATAATTGCATCTTCAAGGCTCAGCTCTAAAATACTTAAAATATAATTATTAAAAAATGGGCATGAGACTCAAACTTTACTAGAAAAAATGAAATAAATTAAAATGATTTTATTTAATAGCAATGGAATGAAGGACATAATATCCTGTATTTTAATAATACTGGCTAACTTTTTTTTTCTTTTGTTTTGAGACGGAGTCTCGCTCTGTTGCCCAGGCTGGAGTGCAGTGGCGCCATCTCGGCTCACTGCAAGCTCCGCCTCCCAGGTTCATGCCATTCTCCTGCCTCAGCCTCCCGAGTAGCTGGGACTACAGGTACCCGCCACCACGCCCGGCTAATTTTTTTGTGTTTTTAGTAGAGACGGGTTTCACCATGTTAGCCAGGATAGTCTCAATCTCCTGACCTCGTTATCTGCCTGCCTCGGCCTCCCAAAGTGCTGGGATTACAGGCATGAGCCACCGCGCCCGGCTGATACTGGCTAACTTTTATTATGTAATTGTGTATCATTAAGTGGGATATATGTATTATCTCAATCTTCATGACAAGCCTGTGAGATAGGTGCTGTTATTATCCCTAATTTACCAACAAACTAACTGAAAAGTATGTAGCTGTCAGACTAAGATTCACATTCTGAAAATCTGACAACAGGGTCTGTGTTATTAATGACAACTTTATAACCCTGCCCATAATGGCACATGCTCCTTTAATTTGCCTGTATGAGTTAGTAACTCATCATTGATGTCTTCCTCCAAAAATAAATATGGACCAATATAATTAGTATTAGTAAGGCCTTGGTGTGTCGTCATAACGGACCATAGTTTATTTAACCTGCTGCCTACTATAGCTATTAGTGTTTTTAATATTTGATTATTATAAGTTGTTACATGGTAAATATCATCTTATGTATATGTCTTAATATGCTTTAATAACCACTTGCAAGAAAATAATGCCTAAAAATGGAATTTTAGTCAAATGTCAGATATAAGGGCCCACAGTATACTGAATCTTGTGTTAGTAATTAGAGGAATATGAGAACTGAAAACACGTTAAGTGCCTCTGCACAGCAGAGAATCTAAAATCAGAATAGACTGAATAAGTATAAGGTAGAAGGTAATAAAAAACAGTGAAGAAATTCAGGTCACAGGCCTTGGGAGTTCATAGGAAGGAGATGTCCAGTGCTGTCCAATAGAACTTTCCATGATAATGGATATGTTCTATGTTCTCCAGTATGGTAGAACATACTGCTCGCCACATGTGGCTAATAAGCACCTGAAATGTGGCTAGTGTGACTGGGAAACTAACTTGCTTTTTTTGAGATAGAGTCTCACTCTGTCGCCCAGGCTGGAGTGCGCAATCTCAGCTCACAGCAGCCTCTGCCTCCCGGGTTCAAGCGATTTTCCTGTCTCAGCTTCCTGAGTACCTGGGACCACAGGTGCCCGCCACCATGCCCAGCTAATTTTTGTATTTTTAGTAGAGACGGAGGTTGACTATATTAGCCAGGCTGGTCTTGAACTCCTGATCTCAAATGATCCACCTGCCTCGGCCTCCCAAAGTGCTGGGATTGCAGGCGTGAGACACCGTGCCTGGCCTGAACTTTTAATTTTATTTAAAATTTGATTTAATAACCATATTTGTATTGAACAGCACGATTTCATACCTTAAGTTTTTATTGTAATGATGTTAGATTCAAAATAAGGCTAATGGGACAAGATTATTCAGCAGCAGTTTGGAGGATATTGTGGCTGAAAGGAAAATTTCAGAACACAAACTGTCAATACGTTTGTCAGGAGTACATGAAAAACCACTTCATTGTGACCAGCATTTGTATGTATAAGACATTGCAGTATATTAGCATACATGGACATATGTGAAAAATCAAAAGAATTGGTTCCGATGTTATGAGCTAAAGGGAAAAAAGACATTCAGTAAAAATATAACAACTGTTGGCCAGGCACAGTGGCTCACACCTGTAATACCAGCACTTTGGGAGGCAGAGGAGGGCCGATCCCCTGAGGTCAGGAGTTTGAAACTAGCCTGGCCAACATGGCAAAACCCCGTCTCTACTAAAAATACAAAAATTAGCTGGGCGCGGTGGTGGGTGCCTGTAATCCCAGCTACTCAGGAGCCTGAGGCAGGAGAATCACTTGAACCCAGGAGAATCACTTGAACCCAGGAGGCGGAGGCTGCAGTGAGCTGAGATTGCACCATTACGCTGCAGCCTGGGTGACAGAGCGAGATTCTGTCTCAAAATATATATATATGTAAAATATAATATAATATATATATGTATCAGCTGTTTTTAGATTATCTTAAGCTTTTCCTTCAAGTTCAAGAGAAGATTGTTCAAAAAAGGAAAGGCTTTCTCTTATCAAAATGAAAAATAAGTACCTGTGTATATATTTTAAATTATTATTATTTTTTTTTGAGATGAGCCTCACTCCCGTTGCACAGGCTGGACTGCGGTGGCACGATCTTAGCTCACTGCAACATCCACCTCCCAGGTTCAAGTGATTCTCCTTCCTCAGCCTCCCGAGTAGCTGGGATTACAGGCATGTGCCACCACGCCTGGCTAATTTTTGTATTTTTTAGTAGAGATGGAGTTTCGCCATGTTGGCCCGGCTGGTCTCGAACTCCTGACCTCAGGTGATCTACCTGCCTCGGCCTCCCAAAGTGCTAGGATTACAGGTGTGAGCCACTGCAACCAGCCTAAATTGTTTTTAAAAGTTACAGATTATACTTTAAAAATATATCAAGTAATGTCATGCAACTCAGCAGTACTGACATATGGATATATATATTTTTTAACTTTTTTCTCTCTCTTGGTTTCTGCCTGTCCTTCATTCTTTATGTATGTGTGTGTGTATTTTTTCACAAATGTAATCATATTGTACATTCTGGGTTTTAACCTTATTTTTTATTTAGAACATATCTTGGATATTTCCCAAATCCTTTATATATTTTCTCCACTTTAGTATAGTATTTAATGTCTACTTAATATTCTGTTACATAGATGATCTGTAACTTACCTAACCAATCAGCTATTGCTGGACTTAGAATGCTGAATTCCACCCTCCCTGCATGCATCTTTTTTATTTTTGTTTTTTCCAGTAAGCCTTTTACACCTCTAACCTGCATGCATCTTTTTTTTTTTTTTTGTGACAGAGCCTTGCTTTGTTGCCCAGGTTGGAGTACAGTGGCGCGATCTCAGCTCACTGCAACCTCTGCCTCCCAGATTCAAGCGATTCTCCCGCCTCAGCCTCCTAAGTAGCTGGGATTACAGGCATGTGCCACCATGCCTAGCTAATTTTTTTGTATTTTTAGTAGAGAGAGGGTTTCGCCATGTTGGCCAGGGTGGTTTCGAACTCCTGACCTCAAATGATCTGCCCGCCTTGGCCTCCCAAAGTGCTAGGATTACAGGTGTGAGCCACCATGCCTGGCCTAACCTGCAGGCATCTTAATACATATTTACAATCATTTGCTTTGGGTAGAGTCCCAAAATTAGGTTTAGATGGTAAAAGTCTCTCACATCCTTCTACATGCCATGTTTTAAGGTCCTACAAATCTGTAGCATTTACACGGTATTCATTTCCCTGTGATGTTGCTCATCTGGCATATTATTAATCTTTTAAGTCTGCCATTCTAATAACTGTCAACTGGTATTTCCTTAATTAGGATCTGCTTCATTGTATTGAAATTTAATAACTTCAGTGGATGATATGCTGCTATTTTTAGTGAATTACCCATGCATAAGTTTCATTTGAAAACATTCTGGGCTTCAGAGGCAAAAGCCAGAGTTGAGAGCAAGACCCTGTCTCCAAAAAAAAAGATAATTGGCTTTATAATTAGAGAAACGTGGATTCAGAACACAGCTCTGTCTCTTACTAACTGTGATTTTGGGCAAGGTACTTTATTTTAAGCCCTCATTGCCTCATCTGTTGAATGGAGATAAATGCATTGCATGGTTAAATGTTGATATGATGAAGGACCCATCATGCAGAAGATCCTAAAAATAGCTATTTTTGTTGTCATCACCTGGCAACCATGGGCATGAATTTACACCACCCTAGCCTTGATGTTGAGATATTGGAGTGGTCAATGACTTCATAGATGTTCGTGATTGGGAACTCAGTTAGGAAATTGGATGGAAACAGAGGATTCTGGGGGCTGTAGTTCTAGCTGGGGAAGGGCTACCCTTGGGCAAGTGCAGTTTTGCAGTGAGAAGGACTGCCCACTATCTTCTGCCTTCCTGTCTGTGGAGTCCAGGCAGATAGCCAAGCCATGAATGATATTTGGGTTTGGATGGGTGGCCCCTTCTCAGCCCTAAGGTGGGCATGGGTGGAAGAGGATCTGCTCAAGTCAGGACCTAACAATTCAGTCTCAGCTACAGGTCAGCAGCATCCAGAAGCTGGGGTGAGCCAGAGACCCTTCTGCTGGAGCTCCTGGTCGTGCTTCATGCAGGAGGCCTCTACTCTGTATCTACACTTGCATAGGTGGTTTCTCATGGTATAGGGAGGGTTTGGCTTTATCTGGGTTCCCTGTTGTCTTCCCTGGTTTATATGTACAGAATGGTGGGGTTGGAAGTAGAAATGATAGCAAAACAAGATCTTATTAACTTAAGTCATTTTAGGAGTTCTGAGACACATCTGGTTTCTCAGTCACTTGTTCTTCCCCCAGCCTCGGCTTCTCTGGATTCTGTGCTTCTCCATGGAGGAAGCCTAAGGAGAACTGACAAGTTCTTGCAGTTCTAAAACCATGGCTGATGTAAGTTTGTGTTTTTCTTCCTTGAAATACTGTGTTTTAAAATTCATGTGATCATTGAAGTCTCATTATCATGAGACTTCCTTCCTAAGACAACCCTGTTGTGGAGCCTACTCCTTAGTTACTCTCATCACAGTGAAGGATAGTCCCAAATAGCCTAGTGTCTTCCTTGTTTGCTCCTGTTTTCTCTTATCTGTGCTCACTTATTGATCATTCATGTATCAACCCAGTCTTCTCTCAGGAACGCTGATGGAGCAGTGAAAGATGAAGTCCGTCAAGGGAAATATTTGAGTTTCTGTCATCAGAGTCATATTCTTTTTTTTTTTTTTTTTGAGACAGAGCCTTGCTCTGTCGCCCAGGCTGGAATGCTGTGGCGACATCTCGACTCACTGCAACCTCCGCCTCCCGGGTTCAAGTGATTCTCATGCCTCAGCTTCCCAAGTAGCTGGGATTATAGGCGCCCGCCACCACACCTGGCTTATTTTTGTATTTTTAGTAGAGATAGGGTTTCACCATGTTGACCAGGTTGGTCTTGAACTCCTGACCTCAGATGGTCCACCCGCCTCAGCCTCCCAAAGTGCTGGGATTACAGGTGTGAGCCACCGCACCTGACCAGGAGTCATGGTTCTATGGCACACAGATGGTGGTCCCATTGGACTGCACAGACCTGAATTTTGTGGGTGGGTGGGATGGGATTTAGTGTTCAGTGTTTTGTCTTCTGCAGTGACTCAAACATTGTCTTCCATGTCAGCCTCAGAGGCAGAGGTGAGATCCCATGCATGGCTTAGAGGACTAGGTTGGAGTATGACTGGGGCCTGCATATGGTAGTTTCAGTGATCTAGCCAGGGAATCGCGAAGGGATAAATAAGAAAACAAAAGTCAATTTTGTGGTTGAGGAGGTTGTGCCGGTCTCCAGTGACATCAGTGTCATTGTGGATACGTCAGCATCCTCTGGCTTAGGGAAAGCAATTGTTCCTGAGGTATGGCAGGGGTAGCAGATAGGAAGATCCTCCAATCCCTAATGATGGCTGGAAATAGGCTCTGATCCCTAATGATGGGTGGAAACAGGATTGGGGAAGACCTTAAACATTTTGGCCAACCCAAATGCCTAAGAATAAAAGAAGAATTAGTCTGCTGTGTCCACGAGATGGATGATATTATTAGCTAGCCAATAAATATACTAACTGAAGACTTTTCTTATGAGGTTATTTTGCATCATGATGAACCTGAGTTTTAATGAAATCACATAATGTCAGTCAAATCCTGTTTTCTTTTTTTTTTTTTTTT
>NW_012116710.1:6997276-7001490 GCF_000951035.1 Colobus angolensis palliatus
AACCTCTATCTATGGATTATACAGTGGATAGAGTTAACAATGGTCATTTGAAATTCAAGCCAACACACTCCATCCTAGAGGAGACATATTCTCCTTAACCTGCTTTGCACTTGAAAGTTAAAGTCTGTGAATTTACGTTTTCCGTTGAAGGAATATCCGAGGAAGAACCTGGAAATGTTTTAGGAAACTTAGTATATTTCTCCTAGGAAAATAGTAACAACAACAAAATAATACTATATACTGGGCATATTTTTATGCCTTTGCATATATTAAATCATTTAATTCTCACCACAGCCCTAAGAAGTCAGTAATATCAGCCCCATTTTGCATTTGATAAAAGTGAACATGTGGAGGGTAACTTTCACGGTCACACAGCTGGCAGGTGGCAGAAGATGTGAACCCAGCCCATAGGGCTCCAGAGGGTGTGCTCACTGGGGCCCTCTCTGTACTGCCTTCAACAGCAAAGCAGACCTTTTCGTTCACTTACCTTGTCTCTTTAGTCCTGTAATTGTGAGTCCATGTTAACGTGAATATTCTTAGATGGCCTTTTTCTTCTTTGCTGTCATGGCATTATCTAGTACCATTTTCACCTGCAGTTTCTTACAGATGTAACCAAATGTGAATTGTCATTTCAAGGTTACGGTTGTTTTTAGGTTTTTCTACAACATGTGTCGTTTCTTTTCTCGTGAGCAGGATATACCATTCCTAAGCCAGATGTGATTACTTTATTGGAGCAACAGCAAGAGCCCTGGATAGTAATGAGGGAAGGGACAAGGAGTTGGTACACAGGTGAGTGACAGCAAATCAGGCAGGAGGGTGCTATCACAAGTTATGACCCGCGATGTCAGGGAGGAGGCACAGCACTGAGTTGTTTGGAAAGCTCCCTTCAAAGACTTGAGACCTGTGGAGAAAGGACTGATACCTGAGCATTCAGGTTCTCTCCACATTAGCTACTAAAGGAACTTTACCCAATTTGCCAAACTCCTTGTTTCTCTTCTCTCGTATTTCTCTCCTCTTTCAAAGTGGGGGTGCTTTCTTTCTTCCCCATCGATGACCATTTTACCTTTGTTTCCAGGTCTCCTTTTACATTTTGATTTATCTTCATTCCTCTATTGTCCAAGTTTTATTCATCAAATATTTCCCATTTACCTAACCTAAGCCAGGCACTGTGCTAGACATTAGGCACTATTGGGAGACACTCTTGTTGTCGTAGAGATGTTGATATTATAGAAACATTTTGTCAATAAGTAAACAGATAATAATCAGGTTTTCATATGTGTTGTGAAGAAAGTTAAGCAGAGTAAGGAGCTAGAGTGTTGGGGAGTTAGTAGGGCTAATTTAGGTAAGATCAGGAAAGGCCATCTTGAGGTAATGATCTTTGAACCAGAGACATAAAGTCTCAGGCCATGTGAATATTGAGGAAGAACATTACAAGCAGAAAAAGCTGCAAATGCAAAGGTTCTGAGATGAACCATCTGTGTTTATTCCCAAAGCAGATTATGCCATCTGATGTGAACATTCTTGCACAATTGTTTTTGTGTTCAGATGTTTTCATTTCTCTTGGGTGTTCATTTTTCTTGGGAATATATGGAAGTGGAATTTCTGGGTCATAGGACAAGTGTTTTTTTTTTTTTTTTTTGAGACAGAATCTTGCTCTGTTGCCCAGGCTAGAGTCCAGTGGTGCCATCTCGGCTCACTGCAAGCTCCGCCTCCTGGGTTCACGCCATTCTCCTGCCTCAGCCTCCCAAGTAGCTGGGACTACAGGTGCCCGCCACCACACCCGGCTAATTTTTTTTTTTTTTTGTATTTTTAGTAGAGATGGGGTTTCACCATGTTAGCCAGGATGGTCTCGATTTCCTGACCTTGTGATCCACCCGCCTTGGCCTCCCAAAGTGCTGGGATTACAGGAGTGAGCCACCGTGCCCAGCCAACCAGCGTATTTTCTTAATCATATATGTTGAGGTGTAATTTATGTAATATAAAATGTACTCATTTTAAATGTCAATTTTTATAACTTTTTTTTTTTTTTTCCTGAGGCAGAGTTTCACTCTTGTTGCCCAAGCAGGAGTGCAATGGTGCGCTGTCTGCTCACAGCAACCTCTGCGTCCTGGGTTCAAGCCATTCTTCTGCCTCAGCCTCCAAAGTAGCTGGGACTACAGGCATGCGCCACCACACCAGGCTAATTTTGTATTTTTAGTAAAGACAGGGTTTCTCCATGTTGGTCAGGCTGGTCTTGAACTCCCGACCTCAGGTGATCCACCCACCTCAGCCTCCCAAAGTGCTGGGATTACAGGCGTGAGCCACCATACCCGGCCAATTTTTATAACATTTTAAAACAGTTTTATTGACATATAATTGGCATACAGTAAACTGCACACATTTAAAGTATAAAATTTGCTAAGTTACCCTGTACATTGTGAAACCATTACACAATCAAAATAATAAACAGATCCATCACCTCCAAAATAAATCCCTCCCTCATGTCCCTCTCTACCCACTGCCCAGGTAAGCACTGATCATCTCTCTGTCACTATAACTTAGTTTTCATTTTCCAGAATTTTGTATAATGGAATTATGTGGTGATTTTTTTCTTTCTTTTTTAAAAATGGAATTATGTGGTGATTTTTAAAATTTAGTGTCATTCACTCAGCAAAATTATTTTGAGATTCATCCATGTTGCTGCATGTATCAGTACTTCATTCGTTTTTATTGTTGAGTAGTATTCCGTTGTATGGATGTACCACAATTTACTTATCCATTTATCTATAGGGATGGACATTGAGTTATTTCCAGTGTTTGGCTATTACAGATAAAGCTACTGGAAACTTTCATGTAAAATTATTTGTATAGACTTATGCTTTCATTTATCTTGGGTAACTATCTAGGGTAGAATGGGTAGATCATATGATAAATATATGTTTATTTTTTAAGAAACTGCCACACTGTTTTTGAAAGTGGTTGTATCAGCCAGTGGCGGTGGCTCATGCCTGTAATCCCAGCACTTTGGGAGGCAAAGACAGGTGGATCACTGGAGGTCAGAAGTTCAAGACCAGCCTGGCCAACAAGGTGAAACTTCATCTTTACTAAAAAGGCATAGTGGCAGGCATCTGTAATCCCAGCTACTCAGGAGGCTGAGGCAGGAGAATCACTTGAACCCTGGAGGCAGAGGTTGCAGTGAGCCGAGATTGTGCCACTGCACTCCAACCTGGGTGACAGACCAAGATAATGTCTGGAAAAAAAAAAAAAGAAGAAAGTGATTGTATCCTTTTACCTTCCCAGCAGAAGTTTATGAAAATTCCAGTTCTTCCACATTCTTGTCAGTGCTTGGTGTGGGCAGTCTTTTAAATTTTGGCTGTGCTAATAGGTGATGAGTTACAGTATCACATTGTGGTTTTAATTTTCATTTCTCTAATGCCTAATAATCCTGAGCAACTTTTTATTCTTAATTTATCATCCATATATCTTCTTTGGTGAAGCATCTATTACAGTCTTCTGCTCCTCTGCCTGCCTGCCTGCCTGCCTGCCTGCCTGCCTCCCTTCTTTCTTTCTTTCTCTTTTTTTTTTTTCAGAGTCTTGCTCTGTTGCCCAGGCTGGAGTGCAGTGGTGCAACCTCAGCTCACTGCAACCTCTGCCTCTTGAGTACAAGCAATTCTCCTGCTTTGGCCTCCTGAGTAGCTGGGACCACAGGCATGTGCCACCATGCCCAGCTAATTTTTGTATTTTAGTAGAGATGAAGTTTCGCCACACTGGCCAGGCTGGTCTCGAACTCCTGACCTCAGATCCACCTGCTTCAGCCTCCCAAAGTGCTGGGATTACAGGCGTGAGCCACTATACCTAGCCTTCTGCCCATTTTCTAATTGCATTGGTTGTTTGCTAATTGTTGGGTTTTGAGAGTCCCTTATGTCTTCTGGATGTAAGTCCTTTATCAAATGTATGATCTGTAAATTCTTAACAGTGTCTTCTGAATAGCATAAGCTCTTAATTTGATTAAGTTCAGTTTATCACGTTTTTCTCTTATGGACTATCCTTTCAGATCATATTTAAGAAATCTTTGCCCAATATAAAAAGTACAAAAATTTTCTGTTTTCTTCTAGAATTTTTTTTTTTTTTTTTGACAGAGTCTCTCTCTGTCGCCCAGGCTGGAGTGCAGTGGCAGTCTCGGCTCACTGCAACCTCCACCTCCCAGGTTCAAGCGATTCTCCTGCCTCAGCCTC
>NW_012116710.1:7003525-7015463 GCF_000951035.1 Colobus angolensis palliatus
CAGCTAATTTTTTGTATTTTTAGTAGAGATGGGGTTTCACCATGTTAGCCAGGATGGTCTCGATCTCCTGACTTCATGATCCACCTGCCTCAGCCTCCCAAAGCGCTGGGATTACAGGCATGAGCCACCACTCCCGGCCTATTTTACCATCATTTTCTGAGGTATTTTGCCTTCTTTTAAATTGCACTACAATAATTTAGAGTAAGCTAGGAACCAGCAAACTATAGCCCATGAGCCAAATACTTCACTGCCTGTTTTTGCATGGCTTATAAGTTACAACTGGTTTCTTCATTTTTTCAGTGGTTGAAAAAATCAAGATTTTGTGTCATGTACACATTTTTTGAAATTCAAATTTCAGTGTCCATAAGTCAAGTGTTATTATAACACAGCCACACTTATTATCATCTGTGGCTACCTTGGTGTTGTAATAGTAGAGCTAAGTAATTGTGACAGAGACCATATGCCTCCCAAGGCCTAACACCTTCACTATCTGGTCTTTTACAGAAAAAGTTTATTGACTCCTGCTCTAAACCATTTATTTCTAATGTATGTTATTTCTGTTTTATCCTTTATTTCTACTATAAGGTACAACCCCCATCCCTGCCCCAACACAGAAAAATAACATTATAGCATTTGTTTGCTTTTTTCTTTTTTTTCTTTCTTTCTTTCTTTTTTTTTTTTTTTTTTTTTGCAGATTTGGAATACAAGTATATCACCACAAATTTACTTTCAGGAAAGAATGTTTGCAAACTCTATTTATCTCAATTGCAGACAGGGGAAAAAAGTAAAAACACCATCCATGAGGACAGCATTTTCAGAAATGCTTTGCAGTGCAAACATGAATTTGAGAGACAAGAGGGACACCAGATGGGTTGTGTGAGTCAAATGATAATCCAAAAACAAATATCTCATCCTCTACATCTGAAAATTCATGCTAGAGAGAAATCATATGAATGTAAGGAATGTAGAAAGGCCTTTAGACAACAGTCATACCTTATTCAACATCTGAGAATTCACACTGGTGAGAGACCCCATAAATGTATGGAATGTGGAAAGGCCTTTTGTCGAGTGGGAGACCTTAGAGTACACCAGACAATCCATGCTGGGGAGAGACCCTATGAATGTAAAGAATGTGGGAAGGCCTTTAGACTTCATTATCACCTTACTGAACATCAGAGAATACATTCTGGTGTGAAACCCTATGAGTGTAAGGAATGTGGGAAGGCCTTTAGTCGTGTTAGAGACCTTAGAGTACATCAGACAATTCATGCTGGAGAGAGACCTTATGAATGTAAAGAATGTGGGAAGGCCTTTAGACTTCATTATCAACTAACTGAACATCAAAGAATTCATACTGGTGAGAGGCCTTATGAATGTAAAGTTTGTGGCAAGACATTTAGGGTACAACGACATATTAGTCAACATCAGAAAATTCATACTGGTATCAAACCCTATAAATGTAATGAATGTGGGAAGGCCTTTAGTCATGGCTCATACCTTGTTCAACATCAGAAAATTCATACTGGTGAAAAACCCTATGAATGTAAAGAATGTAGTAAATCCTTTAGTTTTCATGCAGAACTTGCTCGACATCATAGAATTCATACGGGTGAGAAACCCTATGAATGTAAAGAATGTGGAAAAGCCTTTCGTCTTCAAACAGAACTTACTCGGCATCATAGAACTCATACTGGTGAGAAACCCTATGAATGTAAGGAATGTGGGAAGGCCTTTATTTGTGGTTATCAACTTACTTTACATCTGAGAACTCACACTGGTGAGATTCCCTATGAATGTAAGGAATGTGGAAAAACCTTCAGTAGTCGCTATAATCTTACCCAACACTACAGAATTCACACTGGTGAGAAACCCTACATATGTAATGAATGTGGAAAAGCCTTTCGTCTTCAAGCAGAACTTACCCGACATCACAGAATTCATACATGTGAGAAACCCTATGAATGTAAGGAATGTGGGAAGGCTTTTATTCATAGCAATCAATTTATTTCACACCAGCGAATTCACACCAGTGAGAGCACCTATGTATGTGAAGAATGTGGGAAGATTTTTAGTCGTCGCTATAATCTTACTCAACATTTTAAAATTCATACTGGTGAGAAACCCTACATATGTAATGAATGTGGGAAAGCCTTTCGATTTCAAACAGAACTTACTCAGCATCACAGAATTCATACTGGTGAAAAACCCTATAAATGTACGGAATGCGGGAAGTCCTTTATTCGTAGCACTCATCTCACGCAACATCACAGAATTCATACTGGCGAGAAACCCTACGAATGTAAGGAATGTGGGAAGACGTTTAGTCGGCACTATCATCTCACTCAACATCACAGAGGCCATACTGGTGAGAAGCCCTACATATGTAATGAATGTGGGAATGCTTTTATTTGCAGTTATCGACTTACGTTACATCAAAGAATTCACACTGGTGAGATTCCATATGAATGTAAGGAATGTGGAAAGACCTTTAGTCGTCGGTATCATCTTACTCAACATTTTAGACTTCATACTGGTGAGAAACCTTATAGCTGTAAAGAATGTGGGAATGCCTTTCGTCTTCAAGCAGAACTTACTCGACATCACATAGTTCACACGGGTGAGAAACCCTATAAGTGTAAAGAATGTGGGAAGGCCTTCAGTGTTAACTCAGAGCTTACTCGACATCACAGAATTCATACTGGTGAAAAACCCTATAAATGTAAAGAATGTGGAAAAGCCTTTATTCGTAGTGATCAACTTACTTTACATCAGAGAAATCATATTAGTGAGGAAGTCCTCCTATGTGTAATGTAAAAAGAATATGATGGCCTTTAGAAAATGCCCTTTAGCAGATAATTTATAATTTAAGAAATTTTCTGTTTGTCACAGAACATGTGGGAATCCCTTTTACTTCATGCTCACAATTTATCAGAAATTCATATGTTAAAGAGTTGAAAGACTATAGCATCACTCAGTCCCTATTAGACTTCAGAAGATTGATACTGATGCACTGCACCCCAAACCATCAAGGACCTTTTCCCCTGCAAACTGTTGTTGAATAGTGCTTCTCTAAAATGCAGTAATAATGGGCCAGGTGAAGTGGCTCACACCTGTAATCCCAGCACTGTGGAAAGACAGGAGTTCGAAACTAGCCTGGGCAACATAGTGAGACCCTGCCTCATGGCTTTAGTGAGCCATGATTGTGCCACTGCACTCTAGCTTGGTGACAGAGTGATAGCCTGTCTCTAAATAAATAAATAAAATGTGGGCCAGGCACAGTGGCTCACACCTGTAATCCCAGCACTTTGTGAGGCCCAGGTGGGCAGATCACCTGAGGTCAGGAGTTCAAGACCAGCCTGGCCAACATGGTAAAACCCCATCTCTACTAAAATACACAAATTAGCTAGGTATGGTGGCGGGTGTCTGTAATCCCAGCTACTCAGGAGGCTGAGGCAGGAAAATTGCTTGAACCTAGGTGGCAGAGGTTGCAGTGAGCTGAGACCCCCCAGTAACTTCACACCTAAGGAGACTCGCAATAATTCCATAATCTGTAATATTCAGTCTGTGTTCATATTCTCAGTTGTGTTCATTCTTTTCACTTGTGTAAAGAATGCTTTTCATAGGTTATTTTTAAATTCAGGAACCAAATTCATGAATTACATCTGTGCATTGTTCGTATCTTTTAAAATAAGAATGGCCCTTCCCCCCACAACTGTATTGCAACATTGACTTTTTAAGCACTCAGGATACTTGTCTTATAGAATATCACATTCTGGAGTTTTCTCGTTTTCTCAAAGTATTTTTTAATGTGCTTCTTTATCCCCAGTATTTCCCATTAACTGGAATTTGGGATTAGAGACCCAATTAGATACAGATTAAATATTTTGGCAAGAATACTTCATAGGAGAAAGTTTGTATTTTAATTTGTAACCCATTAGGTGGCATACAATGTCATTATACCACTATGGTATCCTTAGTTCATTCACTTGGTGTAGCAGAACGTACATTCCAAAGATGGCCACACCAATATATCCCATTCTGCATGTTCACCTTACAATGTGATACTGACACTCCCCAAGAGGTAGAGCTCATGGTCCTTCCTTTTGAATCTGGCCAGGCGGGCCTGTGTTTATGGCAGGAGTAACACTGTGATTTCCACGACTAAGTCACAAAAGGCAATACAACTTTTGCCTGACCCACTTGGGATGAAGCCCAGCCACCATGCTACAAAGATGCCAAGTAACTACACAGAAAAGCTAGGTAAAGCTGTCCTGATTACAGCTGTAATTGAGGTAACAGCCAGCATCCAGCACCAAGCATATGAGGGTATGAGCCTTCAGATGATTCTAACCCTTAACCTTCAAAAGTTGTCCTAGCTGGTGCTAAGTGGAGCCGCGAAAAGCTTTCCCCCATGAGCCTGCCCAAATTGCAGATTTATGTGTAAAATATTGTCTGTTTTAAGCCACTAAGTTTTGGAGTAGTTTGTTACACAGCGATAGGTAACTGAAATACTTGTTTCATATGGTAATCACCAGGTTTCTCTGTTGTAAAGCTAAGTATTTCTTTTAATTTAGTAAATGATCTGTAGAGTAGTACTTTGGCATTTCGGAAATTTAAAATCTCCAATCATATAATGACACTAGATTAAAAAGAAAATGAAACCATAAAGGACAACTTAGAAATGAATGATGAGATCAGAATTGTGAATGTGGTCAAACCTGTGCTCAGTGAAAAATCAATAACCTGTTAATGTATTCAGGAAACAAATATTGAGGGTCAGTGCTTTGTTTCTCCTGCTCACCACTCTACTCCCAGTGACTTAATACTGTCTCTTTAACATAGTAATCGCTTATAAAACTGTTAAAATAATGAAGAAGCATTAAACTCAAGAAACTAAGGGAAAAATAAGTCAATATAAGAAAGAAGGAAGGATCATTAAAAGGAGTTAATGAATTTGAAAATAAAATAGACTTATTAAGGCTTTGTGAAAAAATATTAATGCTTGATTTTAGTACATCTGATCAAAGGAAAAAATTATGGCATTGTGAATGAGAATTGGATGTAAGTACAGATGGAGGAGATATTTTTTGTTTTATCAAAAATTTCAAGGAGGTAATATCAAAATTTCACTAGCTCTTTGTACACTGATATTATAATCCTCATAATACAACAGATGAGGATAGTTCTTAAAAGACAAAAATGTAGGTGAGTCTTTATGAAGAAAGCAGAAATTCTAAACCATCAGCACATTCATTCAAAAACCTAGTAAAGCAATTAAGCAAAACAATTTCTTTACTTGGACTGTCCAGGGATAGATCTGTTCTAGTTTTCCAAATTAATGATGGGAAAGGAAGAGCTGATCCAGTCCAAATATCTTCAAGATCCATGTTCTCAGTTTTTCTTAGCTTTAAATGGCCAAAGTATGGCCTAGATTGGATATGATAATTTCCTCAATGCTTAACACTGAGCACAATTTTTCACATATTTGAAATCAAGGTGTATCTTACAATTTATGGCATCTGACAATACTTCCAACCAGGTGGCAGTCATCAAGCAGTTTTGTGAGAAGCCTTCCTGGTAAGAACACAAAAGCATCTGCACCAAAATATATAGATTTAATGGCATGTAGGGGTTTGCGTGAATATATACAGTTGAAATTCAATTCTTCCTTAAAAAGAATTGTAACTCATTTCTTTAAGACTACCATACTACCACTTTCCTCAACTTAAACTAATGTCCATTGTCAACCAAAATATCTGTGATCTCATGGATCCATTATGGTTTGCAACTCCAGGTCCATTTTATGCCAATAAGACAGCCATAATATATCATTGTACAAGTCATTTACTATCTAGTTATATCATTGCTCAACATTTGCAAATTCTTTTTACAAATAACGCTAATTGGATGTAACAAAAAGCCGAGTATTTTGAGACATATATTAATGCAAAATCTTGTTAATGTATCAGCGGATTGTTCCTTCAAAGTACCAGTGCCTTAACACAACATACCTAAAAGGACATCTCTGGGATTAGTAGTACTTAATGGCACTTGAGAAATGGTTTGTGGGCACACAGCCTTGTGAAGTTTTGAATACTAAATCCCCTTTTTAAAAAAATGCTTATTATCAGGCTATCAAAAGATTTGAGTCTTACAATAAAGAAAATTTGCTTAACTTTAGTGCATGATAAACTTTACTAAGGAAGTCTCATTCAGAATATCTAATATTTTGGGACGTGAACCCACACTGGAAATGCCATAACCAAAACACAGTGACCCTAAAGATAGAATATTCAGATCTTATGGCAGATGTTTAGCTATGCTGGGAAAGGAAATGAATGGTGTATTTCTCTGCTGCTCACGTATTCCTCTGCAATAAATTGCTGACCCAGTTTTGTTTTTATATACTCACTACTATACTAATGAGGATGGCTCAATTTTTTATTTGAACATACTATAATGAATTTAAACTTTTATTGATGAGTATTTATGTTTTAACAGGTTTTCATATTTCAAATATACTTCAATAAATATCCTTGTCTGTGATCATTGGTTTATGTGAACTGGAATTTCAGTAGCTGTATATACATGGAAGAACAATTGCTCATACATTATATACTCTTTCAGTTATGTTAGATAATACTAAATCAATCATAGGTTCTATATACCCTACTAGATATTTCCAAATTGTTCTCTTAGATCCTGTGAACTGGTAAACTGAGTGTCCCTATAGCTTCAGTTTAGGTATGTTTTTGTATGTATTCCTAAATTTTGACTTAAGCCACTTTTCAAATGTATTTCTTGGCCTATCATCATTCCTTTACTTTGACTTTCATATTCTTGGCTTTCTCCATTATTTTTGTCTTGTTTTTTTTCTTCCCTCTAATTGAATGTCATTCTGGATACTTTGCTATATTGATGCAGTATTTTCTACCTACATGCATATAGTCTGACCATGCATTCTATTTTTATGAGACATTTTAAGATTTATAGGTTATCAGTTATGTAATCTTTGCAGATTACATAAATAAAATTTTATTTTTCAGTATTTATATTTAATTTTCTTATTGCAATAGCTAGAATCTTCAGAACACAGTTGAATATTATGGTAATAGGTATCTGTTTTTCCAAATTTAATGGAATATTTCCCAACATTTTTTTCTTTGGTCTTATGTTTCCTCAGAACCTACATTTCATCATTTACTATAATATTCACTCTTCATTTGGGGATAAATTCTCTGCTGACTTTAAATTTCCTTCAGTATATGTGGGGGTAGAGGGAGGATGCCTACTTTTGTAGTGATTGTTAATTTAAAAACTGCTGAATTTTGTCTAAGGACCTTTTGTTATCTATTTTATGTTTTTCTCCTTAAATTTATTGATGTATTGATTTGTACTTATGACTTTCTTAAATTTTAAACATTTCTTGTAATATGCTGTAATTTTTGTCATACTACTAGAGTTCATTTGGTGATATTTTAATTAGAACTTTTCCATCTATAGTCAAATGAGGCAGTATTATAGTTTCTTTTTCTTTTATTGATAAGACTTTAGAGTTGTAATCTATTCTTTAACACCTAGAAACAATTTGTCCTTAAAGTATTTACATTTTTGTATCTTGATATTGTATTTTATGACTTGCTAAATTCACTTAGCTTTAGCAGGGTTTTTTTTTTATAAATTACTTAGAATTTTCTATAAACACAATCAGGACATCTGTGAAGACAGTTCCTTTTAATTTATATTTCATTTATTTGCCATACTGCACAGGCTAGGGCATTCTGTAGAGTGTTGAATGGAAATACTCAAAGCAAGGCTAGGCGTGGTGGCTCATGCCTGTAATCCCAACAACACTTTGGGAGGCTGAGGCAGTTGGATCACCTGAGGTTAGGAGTTCGAGACACGCCTGGCCAACATGGCAAAATCCCATCTCTACTAAAAATACAAATATTAGCTGGGTGTGGTGGTGCACCTGTGATCCCAGCTACTTGGAAGGCTGAGGCAGGAGAAGAGTTTGAACCCTGGAGGTGGAGGTTGCAGTGAGCCAAGATCGTGCCACTGCACTCCAGCCTAGGGGACAGAGCTAGACTCTGTCTAAAAAAAAAAAAAATTATCAGAGCAGACATCCTTGAGTCTGACTTTAGTGAAAAAGCAGTCAATAATTTATCATAAAGTTCTATGTTAGCTGTTTATTTTCCCTAGATATTCTTTTTGGTTTTTTGACAAATCTTGGGTCAATTTGCCATTGAAGTCATCTGAATCAACCTCTTTGTGGAAAGGACTTTTAATGGTAGTTTCAAGGAAATTTTCAACCAAAATGTTGAATTTTTCTATCACAGCAAACAATTGAAAATGAAATCAAAAAAATTTCATTGATAAAGAACATAAAATGCTTAGGAATATATTTAATAAAACACATGCAAGACTACTACCTAAAAATTACACAATTTTGTTGAGAGAAGCTAGGGAAGGCCTTAATAAATTGAAACATGCACCATAATCACAGATGAGAAGACCCAATTTTTTTTTTTTTTTTTTTGAGGTGGAGTCTCGCTCTGTCGCCCGGACTGGAGTGTAGTGGCCGGATCTCAGCTCACTGCAAGCTCCGCCCTCCGGGTTTACGCCATTCTCCTGCCTCAGCCTCCCGAGTAGCTGGGACTACAGGCGCCCACCACCTCGCCCAGCTAGTTTTTTTTGTATTTTTAGTAGAGACGGGGTTTCACCGTGTTAGCCAGGATGGTCTCGATCTCCTGACCTCGTGATCCGCCCGTCTCGGCCTCCCAAAGTGCTGGGATTACAGGCTTGAGCCCCGCGCCCGGCCATCCCAATGTTTAGAAGTCATTTCTCAAATTGATCTAGGGATTCAGTGGAATCCTGTCAGAATTTGTTCTGAGCACAGCAGTGAAGTGAGGATTGGAGGGTGCTGCACTTTGAGGTAGGTTCATTAGCTGTTGCAAAAGGCTGGTGATAGTCACTGTTGGAAGATGATAGAGGAGGAGAGAGAAGGGACTCAGTAAGCATGGCAGCACCTCATCTTGTGCATCCTTCTTGATAAGGAAAGAGAGGTCCCTGGCTGTTGTCATGAGAATGTCAGCTGCTTGCTCTTTGGAGAGGAAAGGAAGAATACAGGCAACCATTGTCTTCCCTTTTCGGATACACATGATCTGTACAAAGTGGTCATCACTAGGCCTCTCTTGTCCAGGCTATTTCCCCCTTAAGTTGTCATACATGCTACACATTTTGTACTTTCGCTCATCCATTAGAGCAGGTCATTCTTCTAGACTTAGGAGGTAATGTCTTTCATAGTCCTGCACATCAAGGAGCAAACTGTAAGTTTTCTCAATTATGACAGGGGTTTTTCTCCTCTTGTTTTGTACTTGTTCTTCTTTTGTCTCATCATCCTCACTCCAAGATGATACAACAGCATCAATCATTTTTCGGAGATTATTCACACTGGAAACAGTAAGCTTTCCCAAAGAGCCCTCAAATTGTACTGGCTTATAGGCATGCTCCAGTTCGGCCACCTGAGGGGTGATAACCTTGGTGCACTCCTTTTTAGGGCCATCACCTTGTATTTCTTCAGCAGCTGATGGTTTCTCCAGCTTTTCAAAGTAATTCTGGTAATAAAAATCATCCAGGTAGGGATCAGTGCTTTGCAGTTGCATCATCTGAATTTTAAAGGCCCAATCCTTTTCCTGCTGCAACATGATATTAGCATATAGATCCTTTCAGAGATGATCGTGATGACTGCTCCAGTGACTTCCTCTATCTCCTGCACCATTGAGATTCTGATGCTGATTTCTATTCTGTTGCTGTCTCTGATGCAAGAGTCAATGGTGCTGTGGATGGAGGTAAGTTGTGTCCAGTCTAAACATTGGGGCCTGAGATCGTAGGTTTTGCAAGTGAGGTCCTGGGCTGTGGAGGTGGTGTTGCGGAGGGTGGAGGACTAAAGGCATGGAAGCCTGGTGCTGAGGGAAGCATCTGCCCAACTTGCCCTTGTAGCAACTTGGGATTCATAGCAGCAAGTGGACTACAAATCCAGGGACCCATACAAACTGGCTGGGAGACATCTGTCCAGGCTGTTGTTGTGCTCCTTCAAGAACCTGTGCTCTCTGAAGGGGGCTGAGAACAGGAGGAACACTAGGAGGAAAAGGGTGACCCAGGAGGGAAGAGTTCAGGACCCTGTAGAACTGATTTGGAGACATCCTCTCATCATAGGGACCAGGATAACACGGTGGCATTGGGGGCCAAACATGGACAGGCTTCGAATGCAGAATCTTCCAAATTGGCCTTCCTTTTCAGTTGCTGGTTTCAGGTGGAGGAAAGTCTATGGACTAGGACTGCATAGGCTCTGTGGGGCAAAGCCATCTGCTTAGGTGGGGTACCCATGGGAACAGTTCTAACAGGAGGACTGCCAATGATAGGTGAAGTTGACCATCTTAGTAATGCATATTCAGAAAGGTCCTGATCATTTTCTGGATCCTGGGGGGCCTCTGAGGCAAGGCATATTCTAATACAGACACTGTAGACATTTCCTGAGTGAGCAGTGGTCCTCAGATTTGCCTCAGAACTTCAGATCCATCCCAGATACTGGAATTCAGACTTCCTGGTTGGGGCTGTAAAACTGGCCTGGTCTGTGCTGCCCTCATAGCTGGATCTTCTAGTTCATTTTCAATCACCATCTTACTGAGCCTTTCTGCCAGATTCTCCTCATGGTCACCCAACAAGTCTATTTCTTCCCTTTCTCCGTTGCCTGTTGGTTCATTAACTGCCACTGGTAGCTTTTCTTCCAATTCAGCCAGGTGCTCGTGCTTCCTGCCAATCATCATCAACTGCACCTGACCCAAATGTATCATCATTGAATTGCTCAATCTCTTCATCTTCTTCTCTCAGTCCCTGAAAGTAATCTTCATCTTTATCCAGAAGACAATCCTCCCAAGACTCATAGTGGAACATTCTTGGGGAGGTGAGGAGGGAGCAGGGAGGGGAGCGGGGGAGGGAGGGAAGAAGCACTGACTCCTTAGCCTCCTCCATGGCCAGGTCCTCCACCAGCTCACAACCCCTGGCCACCTATTTCTGTTTCTCATATTTGTTCCTATGAATTCTAGTTATTATCATGTATCATTTCCTTACTTCAATACAACTCTGCTGTCATTTACTTCCTTTATGCTGCTATTATCAAATATATTACATTTCCATGTTATAGGCCCAACAGTATAATTATGTACATATTGTATTATACAATTGCCTTTTAAATTTATTAAGAGAAGTAAAGGAAATGTGCATTTTTGCTGCTTTTTGTATATTATAAATATTTTCTTTTTAAAAATGTGGTTTTGAATTTCCATGTGGATTTACTTGCTTTGTTTGAATAACCTTTACAATTTCTTATATGGTAGGTCTGGAAAGGGCTTTATTTCATCTTCATTTTTGAAAGACGGTATGTTACTGCTTGACAGAGCTTTTGTCCTTTGAGTACTCTGAATATATAATCCCACTGCCTTCATCTCCTCCACTGCTTTGGATAAGAAGTCAGTTGTCAATTGATTTGTGTTCCATTGTTAAGTGACACATCATTTTTCTCTTAAACTTTTCAACATTTTCTTTCACTTTTAGCACTTTTACTATGATGGGTCTGTTCATGGATATCTTTGCATTCATTCTGATTACAGTTTGTTGAGATGCTTGTGGGTATTGATTAATGTTTATTCAACAAATTATGGATGTATTTAGCCATTATTATTATTATGATGATTTTTTGAGATAGAGTCTCGCTCTGTCACCCAGGCTGGAGTGCACTGACTGGATCTCAGCTCACTGCAAGCTCCGCCTCCCAGGTTTACACCATTCTCTCGCCTCAGCCTCCTGAGTAACTGGGACTACAGGTGCCCGCCACCACACCCGGCTAGTTTTTTGTATTTTTTTAGTAGAGACAGGG